>NC_044504.1:762500-795000 GCF_902362185.1 Chanos chanos
TTGTGTTTTATATATAAAATGAGGAGTCAGCGTGTGAATGAGGAGTCAGCGTGTGAATGAGGAGTCAGCGTGTGAATGAGGAGTCACGGTGTGAATGAGGAGTCACGGTGTGAATGAGGAGTCAGTGTGTGAATGCGGAGTCAGCGTGTTTGTGGTTATTTGAATGTGTTTTTTTATCATCTGTTTAAGCAAGTCAACAAAGCCTGACTGTGACAAGCATAACCCTTTTTTGCTGATCTTTTCAGACTGTGATGAGGGAGTGTGACTTTTAAAAATGGTTTGATCAGTGGATGGAAATGTAGGAAACAGTACTGGTGTCCAGTTGAACACATTCCCCTGAATAGGACTAACGCCAGGCCTGGCTTGGTCTGTCTGATTTCAGTGTATGGATTCTCTCTAGGTTATTGTAAATGTGTGTTAAACAAGAGTGGTTTCTGCAGAACTGCTCAACACCAGTCCTGTCTCTCTCTTCTGACATTATATAATCATTTCATCAACTCTGGGGCTTCGCTGTTTCCACCCACCCCCCCCCCCCCCAACCATTTGCTGGCATTAGAAAGCTTTTCCTCCCTCACACACAGCGCCTCTCTGCGCATATTTGTTTGGGAGGGTGTGTTTGACTGGCCGTCTGATTGAGCGATTCATCATGTTGTCAGAGGAAGAAGAGGCTCTGCCGTGCTGAAGGTCAGCGGGCGGCGGCACGGCCACGGTGCCACGTGGTGGGCGGGCAGTGTTGCCTACCCCAGGATTACAGACAGGGGTGGATTATCAGCCCTAATTGGCACGGTGGGCGGAACTCCAGTGCCCATCTCTGCATTCCATCAGCACTGCCCAGTGCTGTTTAATGTACCCACTGTCAAAATGCCCAGGGAGAGAGATGGAGAGAGAGAGAGAGAGAGAGAGAGAGAGAGAGCGCGCGTGCGAGTTTGATGCCTCCCTCTGCAGTTTTGTTCAGCTCATTTCGAGAGAGTGTGAGAGAAAGCAACAGAGCAGAGTCAAAGGCAAACCAAAGAGATCTTTGATTTGACTGTGAAGTGAAGGTCATTGTAAAGTGGCGTTGGGGCGGTCGTATTGTTCAGGTTGTAAAGTATGCAGGCCACAGAGAGCGGGAGAGTAGGTGGTGGAGTCCTGGGTGCGCTGCTGTTATCAGGCGGTTTGAGATCTGACACAGACAGAGGGACACACTGTAGACTGAATGACAGTAGTGACGGTGAATAGATTACAGCACTGTCTACAGCACTGTGAGAATACTTGACACTCAGGAGATTGTAAAACATTTTTCTCTCAATTCAGAATTTAATTGAAGTTGATTGTTTTAATCACTTTCCATTCAGGGGAAAGGATATTACTTTTTCTAATCACTGGAGCAGGTCGATGGCCTCTCGTTTGGAGTGGAGCTCTCAAAGCTAAGCCAGGCCCTTTAGCAAGCCCGCTCTTCACAGCCGACGGCTGACGAACTGCAGGCTTTTACAAATGAACGCTTTTGTCCTCACACATTCAGCCGCAGCCTGAATACCTTCTCAGGCTCAAGAGACCTAAGTTTTCTAAGTCCGAGTCTTGAGCTGAGAGCTGTGAGGGATCTGAATGTGGAGGATGAGCCCACAGCTAATGGGTCACACAGAACAAACTCCTGTCATGTCTCTGACTGGGTCCTCACTCAACGCAATGTGTACGTTCCCCTGCTCTGTGACACCATAATGTGCACTGCACCACTGCTCTCTCTCTGTGTGTGTGTGAGTGTCTGTGTGTGTGTGTGTGTGAGAGAGTGTTTGAGAGTGTGTGAGGAGTCTGGGTGCTGACCTGGGGTTTTACAGATGAGCTGGCTCTTATTAAGTCTTTAGGAGTGTAGCTGTGAGACAACTGAACTGTGAGCCTCTCCACTCATTAAGTTCTCACACACACACACACACACACACACACAGTCTCTCTCACACACACACATACACACACACACACATACACTCACACACACGCGCACGCACACTCACACACACACAGTCTCTCACACACACACAGTCTCTCACACACACACACACACACACACACATACACACACACACACACACACACACACAGTCTCTCTCTCTCTCTCACACACACACACACACACACATACACAGTCTCTCACACACACATACACATACACACACACACACACACACACACACACACACACACACACATACACTCACACACACAGTCTCTCACACACACACCCCCATGCACATATACACACAGACACAGTCTCACACACACATACACACACACACAAAGTCTCACACACACACGCACGCACGCACACACACACACACACACACACACTCATATTGTTATTATAGCATCTTATCTCATTTTGCTCTTTACTGCTTAATGGAGATTAAAAACTGCACAGAGTGCTTTAGGCAGTAGCTGTGGAGTGTGATGTATCTCTCCGTACTGAATCAGGCTGACGGGAAGTGGAACACTGCAGGAGGATAACACTAATCATTCTGATTACATTAAAAATGTATTTTGAGTAAATCGGGTAATTCTAGCGTTATAGGACACAGTTTGCTACAGTACGGCAGGACACGCCTTACAGTTCCCTGATGCTGTATTTGTTTAGACAGAGGAGATCTCCACTCATGTGTTTGTGTGAAGAAGTCTCCTTTCTGTTTTAGTAAAGTGGTGCGTTGGTGGATACGGTGCATGTGTCTTTATCCCTGTAAGAGTTGTTAGATACCCAGACATGTGTGCTCTGCTCCCTGAGGCCGGTGCTGGCGTAGGGGGAAGTGTGTGGGGTGTGCGGGGCGTGCGGGGCCTGGAGGTTTGTTTTGTGCTCTGTGTAAATGGGCCAGCGGAAGTCGGTCTTTTCACGTCCACTTGTGCTCTTTTGGCCTAAACAAATGCACCTGCAGAGGGGAGGCACTGCAGCCCCAAACCCATGTAGGCTTTGCATTAATAGATTGTCCTCTGACAAAGACCCAGCGATTACCCCCCCCCCCCCCCCCCCCCCCCCCATCCTCTCTCTCTGCCTCCCTCTCGCCCTTATTCCCAAAAAGCTTTCTTAAGCAATCCAAAAGGCGTAATTGGGCCTGCTCGGAGGCGAGTTGTCTGTGGACAGATCAGCGATGGGGATGAATCGTGTTAAACGTTTCTTTCCCTGGCGCGGCGTGCTGGACGACCTCAGCGGGGGTCGCGGGGATCACTAGCTTTTTTCCAAATGGCCATTTGGGTTGACAGGTGCATTATACCGTTTATTTTCCGATTGTCTGTGGCGTGGTGACGCCTGGCGGGCTGATTGCCACGGGGAGAGGTCCTGACGAGCTTGTGCAGGCTCCTCTGAAAGACAGTGATTACTGTTTTCCTTTTAGCCTGATTGAGACCCTTGAAAGGAAAGATTTTAACCTTCTTCCTTTGCTCCCTGAGAGCGGCTGTGTATTGAAATGGCTTATGTCATCAGACTGGGCTTCTGTAAACTCATCAGAGCGCCACGCAGAGAAATACCAGTCTCTCAGAGGGGGTGTCACAGAGGAATACCAGTCTCTCAGAGGGGGTGTCACAGAGGAATACCAGTATCTCAGAGGGGGTGTCACAGAGGAATACCAGTCTCTCAAAGGGGGTGTCACAGAGGAATACCAGTCTCTCAGAGGGGGTGTCACAGAGAAATACCAGTGTCTCAGAGGGGGTGTCACAGAGGAATACCAGTCTCTCAGAGGGGGTGTCACAGAGGAATACCAGTCTCTCAGAGGGGGTGTCACAGAGGAATACCAGTCTCTCAGAGGGGGTGTCACAGAGGAATACCAGTCTCTCAGAGGGGGTGTCACAGGACTTTATCACTCTGATTATCTCTGCAGAATGGGGGAATTTATGTTACAAAGTGACTGACCGTTAAAAAAAATTTTTAATTACACTCAGGACAACTATATCCGGGGTGGTCAAGCGTAGAGGAGATTCTGGAAAGCTCCACGTCATTGGAAGGGAAAAACTCTTTGATTTATAGTGCTCTGTCAGACCATCACAGTTCTTCCATGACCCCATGTAAGAATGTGTGGCAGCAAGATCTGAGACGTTATGTTAGTGATGTTTGTGATGTTTGTGATGTTAGTGATGACCAGTGATGACCAGTGATGACCAGTGATGTGTTAGTGATGACCAGTGGTGTTAGTGATGACCAGTGATGTTAGTGATGTGTTAGTGATGACCAGTGATGTTAGTGATGACCAGTGATGTTAGTGATGTGTTAGTGATGACCAGTGATTTAGTGATGTTAGTGATATTACTGATGTTAGTGATATTAGTGATGACCAGTGATGTTAGTGATGACCAGTGATGTTAGTGATGACCAGTGAGACACTGTGTGTCAGAAAGTTCTTTAATTCATAGTCCTGTGATAAAATAACTGAACAGAATTACAGATTTGTGCACAGGATGTACCTCACCCCGGTCCATTTAAGTAAGATGTAGTCTAATTCATCTTCTAGATGTCATCGTTGTAAAATATGTACATGGTCATTTATCCGTGTTTTTTGACATGTAAAAAATGAAAACTCTTGTGGAGAGCAGTGCACGACCTGACTGCCGAGGTTTTGGAAATCCTGTTGGATGTTACACCTGTACAGTACCTCTTTGGTACAGAGCTGGACAGGACGCCAGACCCCATATCTGTTAAGAGGATTGGCATAATATCATATGTACATGAAAATGAATAAATAAATAGTTGAATTTTTTTTTTTTTTAAAGTTACTAATTTGCAAGCCAGACATTGATACTTGTGTGTATTCTCATTTAGCCTTTTGGGCATTCGTACACACTCTCCTCTCCTCGCACCCATAGAAATAGAAATATGGGAGAGTCTATTCGCTCACACATCAAAAGGAGGACGCTGATTGGTGGCGTGGCAGGAGGGCTGGTTTGAAAAGCACATGCTTTAGTGTGAGACAGCGTGAGTATGGGCCAGCTGCTGGGAGGCAGGAGCTGGATTCTGTTGTGTATCCTCACGCGGTGAGCGGCTGGGGACGCCCCCCTGCCGGCTGGGTAATTGCACAGGCTCGCTGCCGCTATGGAGGACTTGACTGGGTGTAGTGAGGCAGAAAACATCAGTGCCATCTTCATGCCACCTTGAACAGGACAAGACAATCCAAACAACACCATCTGCTAGTCACCCGCCGGTCAGCTGGCCGGGCCAATGAGAGAGGAGCGGGGCAGCTGCTCTCCGCCCCCTGCCCCCCCCCACCTGGGAGAGAGAGAGAAAATAAAAGCAAGAGAGGTAGAGGTGGAGGGAGAGAGCCTGGTGGAGGGAGAGAGGCTGGTGGAGAGATGGGTGCCCTAACAAGTGCTTTCCCTGTTGAATAGCTGGAGTCTCATTAAGGCAGTGTGTGGGGGAGGGGGGCAGACTCCTGCGGTGCCCCCACCCCCCCCTGCACAAATGACAACCTTTACCCAGGGCCTTTCACACAGCTGACATTGTGCAGACAATCCAAACGGCCAGGAGGCACAGAGACACGTTCCCACAGGCCTGGTACTGCTCTGTCTGTGTGAATGCACAGAGAAACACAGAGACACTCTGTTCCCACAGGCCTGGTACTGCTCTGTCTGTGTGAATGCACAGAGAAACACAGAGACACGTTCCCACAGGCCTGGTACTGCTCTGTCTGTGTGAATGCACAGAGAAACACAGAGACACGTTCCCACAGGCCTGGTACTGCTCTGTCTGTGTGAATGCACAGAGAAACACAGAGACACTCTGTTCCCACAGGCCTGGTACTGCTCTGTCTGTGAGAATGCACAGAGAAACACAGAGACACTCTGTTCCCACAGGCCTGGTACTGCTCTGTCTGTGTGAATGCACAGAGAAACACAGAGACACTCTGTTCCCACAGGCCTGGTACTGCTCTGTCTGTGTGAATGCACAGAGAAACACAGAGACACTCTGTTCCCACAGGCTTGGTACTGCTCTGTCTGTGTGAATGCACAGAGAAACACAGAGACACGTTCCCACAGGCCTGGTACTGCTCTGTCTGTGAGAATGCACAGAGAAACACAGAGACACGTTCCCACAGGCCTGGTACTGCTCTGTCTGTGTGAATGCACAGAGAAACACAGAGACACGTTCCCACAGGCCTGGTACTGCTCTGTCTGTGAGAATGCACAGAGAAACACAGAGACACTCTGTTCCCCCAGGCCTGGTACTGCTCTGTCTGTGTGAATGCACAGAGAAACACAGAGACACTCTGTTCCCACAGGCCTGGTACTGCTCTGTCTGTGTGAATGCACAGAGAAACACAGAGACACTCTGTTCCCACAGGCTTGGTACTGCTCTGTCTGTGTGAATGCACAGAGAAACACAGAGACACGTTCCCACAGGCCTGGTACTGCTCTGTCTGTGAGAATGCACAGAGAAACACAGAGACACTCTGTTCCCACAGGCCTGGTACTGCTCTGTCTGTGTGAATGCACAGAGAAACACAGAGACACGTTCCCACAGGCCTGGTACTGCTCTGTCTGTGTGAATGCACAGAGAAACACAGAGACACTCTGTTCCCACAGGCCTGGTACTGCTCTGTCTGTGTGAATGCACAGAGAAACACAGAGACACTCTGTTCCCACAGGCCTGGTACTGCTCTGTCTGTGTGAATGCACAGAGAAACACAGAGACACTCTGTTCCCACAGGCCTGGTACTGCTCTATCTGTGTGAATGCACAGAGAAACACAGAGACACTCTGTTCCCACAGGCCTGGTACTGCTCTATCTGTGTGAATGCACAGAGAAACACAGAGACACTCTGTTCCCACAGGCCTGGTACTGCTCTGTCCGTGTGAATGCACAGAGAAACACAGAGACACTCTGTTCCCACAGGCTTGGTTCTGCTCTGTCTGTGTGAATGCACAGAGAAACACAGAGACACTCTGATCCCACAGGCTTGGTACTGCTCTGTCTGTGTGAATGCACAGAGAAACACAGAGACACTCTGTTCCCACAGGCTTGGTACTGCTCTGTCCGTGTGAATGCACAGAGAAACACAGAGACACTCTGTTCCCACAGGCTTGGTACTGCTCTGTCCGTGTGAATGCACAGAGAAACACAGAGACACTCTGTTCCCACAGGCCTGGTACTGCTCTGTCTGTGTGAATGCACAGAGAAACACAGAGACACTCTGTTCCCACAGGCCTGGTACTGCTCTATCTGTGTGAATGCACAGAGAAACACAGAGACACTCTGTTCCCACAGGCCTGGTACTGCTCTATCTGTGTGAATGCACAGAGAAACACAGAGACACTCTGTTCCCACAGGCCTGGTACTGCTCTGTCCGTGTGAATGCACAGAGAAACACAGAGACACTCTGTTCCCACAGGCTTGGTTCTGCTCTGTCTGTGTGAATGCACAGAGAAACACAGAGACACTCTGATCCCACAGGCTTGGTACTGCTCTGTCTGTGTGAATGCACAGAGAAACACAGAGACACTCTGATCCCACAGGCTTGGTACTGCTCTGTCCGTGTGAATGCACAGAGAAACACAGAGACACTCTGTTCCCACAGGCTTGGTACTGCTCTGTCTGTGTGAATGCACAGAGAAACACAGAGACACTCTGTTCCCACAGGCCTGGTACTGCTCTGTCTGTGTGAATGCACAGAGAGGGGTCAAAGCGGACACCACGTAGCCAGTGCCATGTGATCGCACACACTTCTGCGATGGGTCAATGAATTGTACTTAGGACTTAAATTTAACCTTCATTTCCTCTCAGGTGTTAGTGTTGAAGTTAACAGTTAAGTCAGACAAAAGTGTGTAAGAATGTTGGGAGGTAACCTGTTGGTCATACTGAAGAGCAAACCGTGGACTGAGTCAGGTTTGTCCATAGCCACAGACTGTACCAGATGACTCAGGTTTGTCCATAGCCACAGACTGCACCAGATGAGTCAGGTTTGTCCATAGCCACAGACTGTACGAGAGGAGTCAGGTTTGTCCATTCATCATGTCTGAGGGCGTGAAACGACTGTTGGTGT
This sequence comes from Chanos chanos, assembly GCF_902362185.1. Classification (NCBI taxonomy): domain Eukaryota; kingdom Metazoa; phylum Chordata; class Actinopteri; order Gonorynchiformes; family Chanidae; genus Chanos; species Chanos chanos. The sequence continues at coordinate 770,486 of NC_044504.1, forward strand.
TGATGTGTTGTACTGCAACATCATAGTGAAGAATTTGCGATTTAAAATCCTTTATTTTCAGGTTATTCTCTTTTTCCTGTCTTTTAGAGCTTTATCCTGATGTATACTTAAAGCTCTGGACATGGTCCTGTAGAACTGACCACCTGTTCTCTCTCCGTCTGTCATTCCCGCTCTACTCTCTCTGTCTAATCTAGACCTGCACAACAGCCTCCACACTTCACCTTCTCACCACTCATATTCCCCCTCCTAAGGAATTACTCCTCAAGTTCAGTAGAGTTGGAAGTGTTTTTAAAATGTGGGAATGTTCATGACTTTTATTTAGTGAGTGAATCGTCATTCTCAGGAACTGTGAGCGTCTGGCCGTGATGTCTTTCTGTAAGAGACTTTATAAATGGGCACCTTTAATCTCCAGTATTACTCAGTTTTACTCCGTTCTCTGGTGTTTTTGTGTGTGTGTGTGTGTGTGTGAGAGGTTTTACATGTAATGCATTTTTCTTTTTCCCTGAAAATCTTTCTTCGTGATGAAACTTGTGAGCGTTGTGAGGTGTAGTTTTGACCGGTAAGTGGTCTGTTACAGAGGATGAAGAAGAGGAGGAGGTCGTTCCAGCACAGCCTGTGGTGGAGGTGGAGAGAGAAAAACCAGTCCAGGAGGAGCAAGAGGAAGGTGGGTTTTCACTGGCGTCTCACAGACAAAAGGTTGGCATTAAGCCTCTCTGACACACAGCCTGGCATGCCACTGGTGCCCATATAGCCGAATGCTGGCCATGGTCTGGTTTTACTCATAAAGACTTCATGTTCGTCATCAGATCTCATTGGTAACGTGATCGCTCTCTTTACTGCGCGCGTGTACGTGTGTGTGCGTGTGTGCGTGTGTGCGTGTGCGTGTGCGTGTGCGTGTGTGTGTGTGTGCGTGTGTGTGTGTGTTTATGTGTATGTGTGTGTGTGCGTGTGTGTGTGCGTGTGTGTGTGTGTGTGTGTGCGCGCGCCCTTGTTTCAGCAGCTCCGCCCCATGAGCTGACAGAGGAGGAGAAGCTCCAGATTCTTCACTCTGAGGAGTTTATGGATTTCTTTGACCACAGCACTCGCATCATGGAGCGTGCTCTGTCTGAGCACGTGGACGTCTTCTTCGACTACAGCGGCCGGGATCTGGAGGAGAAGGAGGGGTACAGAGCACTCTTCACACACACACACACACATAAACATACATACACACACACACACACACACACACACACACACACACATAAACACACACACATACACATAAACACACACACACACATACACACGCACACACGCACACACACACACACACACATACACATAAACACGCACATACACACACACACACGCACGCACACACACACACACACACACACACACACACACACACATAAACACACACACATACACACACACACGCACACACACACACACACACACGCGCGCGCACACACACACACACACACACACACATACACATAAACACACACACACACACACATACACACTCACACACACACGCACACACACATACGCGCACACACACACACACATACACACGCACACCCACACGCACATGCACACGCACACACACACGCGCGTACACACACACGCGCGTACACACACACGCGCGTACACACACACGCGCGTACACACACACACATAAACACACATATACACACACGCACACACATACACACACACACGCACACGATCACGCACACGCGCACACACACACAGACACACACACACACACGCACACACACACATACACACACACATAAACACACACATACACATAAACACACACACACACATACACACTCACACACACACACATAAACACACACACATACACATAAACACACACACACACACGAACACACACATACGCACACACACATACACACACATACGCGCACACACATACACGCACACGAACACACACACACACACACACACACACACACACACACAGTCTCTCACACACACATACACACACACACACACACTAACACACTCACACATATACATTAACACACTAGTGGAGAAAGCCATATAATAGAATTTAAAGGACAGAGTTATGCTGTTATAGGAAATATGGTTATGAGTGGAGTCCTGCCTGCAGACGTGGATAGACCAGGAGTGATTTTTGAATTGTGACAGAGTGTTTGTGTTCTCTGGTTTTACAATTTAACAGGGAGGTCCAGGCTGGGGCCAAGCTGTCTCTGAACAGGCAGTTTACTGACGAGCGCTGGTCAAAGCACCGTGTGGTTACCTGTCTGGACTGGTCTCCACAGGTACGTGAGCCCACCCAGCTGCCACCTCCCAAGACAAACCGTTACACATGCTCTCTCTGCTCCCCCTGACCCAAGACAACCGTTACACATGCTCTCTCTGCTCCCCCTGACGCTAAACAATAACTGCCCTTCTCATAGACATTGCCCTCAGTTTTTGCAAGTTTTCTCAGGTCTACCTTCAAATGATTGAAAATTCTTGTTAGGCTTTTGCTAAGTGTTTGGAGAAGGGGTTTTATTTTTGAGTGACTGGTTCAGTGTGTGTGATATCATTGGACCTCTAGTTCACTGTCACAAACCACAGAACCCACTGTCCAATATTATGCAGCTGAATAATGTCAGTAAAAAAAAAAAAACTTTTTTATTTCAACACTGAAGTCCTCTCTGGCCATGAACTTCACAGCAAGTGTACAGAAAAAATATTATCTTACAAAATATCTAGTGTCAATAAAATATTGAGGTAACACCTAAGTTTATCTAACAGAATATCTGGCGTAATATTTCAGTGCACGTCAGATATGTGATAAATGTGGATGAGGACCTGAGGCAAAGTCCAGACACTTTCCAACTTCAAAGTTTTTTATATCCATACTGCTCTAGATTCCACACAGAGTTTCTTATATCCATACTGCTCTAGATTCCACACAGAGTTTCTTATATCCATACTGGTCTAGATTCCTCACAGAGTTTCTTATATCCATACTGGTCTAGATTCCTCACAGAGTTTCTTATATCCATACTGCTCTAGATTCCACACAGAGTTTCTTACATCCATACTGCTCTAGATTCCACACAGTGTAAACTGAACTGGTGTAACTTCAGTACTAAACAGCACATTTAAGGATCTGCTGAACTGTAAATAATTTAGAGCTTTATAACAAAATTTAAAACATTTCACACTCTGTTGGACAGGGCAACTCCCAGAGACTGAAGACTGACATTAGTACCTGTCGCAGGGCATTGTGCCGTTGTTCATTTAAGGGAACATCAAAGGAATCTGTCTGTCTGTCTATCTGTCTGTCTTTCTACCCATTTCTGTTCACTGTCCTCTCATCTCTCTCTCTCTCTCTCTGAAGGGAAAAAACATTTTTTGCTTTATTTGACAGCTCAGATGACAGTGAGGCTCTCTGTCAGTCTGTCCCTTAAGAGCACTATAGAAGATCCATCACTGATTTGATGCCTAGCTTTCATTCTCATAAAGTATTTCATAAACCTGTAAAGAGAAGTTACGTGAACGGGCTGAGTGTTGCTCTGGTTTTAGCCCTGAGAGTGAGCACAGACACACGCATACACACACACGTTCGTGTACATAACTGGCTGTTTCCAGTCACGAGCATTAACTAATCAGAGCATAAATAGGTCAGGGTGTCTACCAGTCTAAAGTAGCCTATGACTTTGAGACTAGAGTAAGTCTAATCCTTTCCTGTGTTACCTTTGTATGTGTGTGGGTGTGTATATGTATAAATATATATATAAATATACATATATATAAATCTGCCAATGACTTGAATGAAAAAATGTACTGGCTTTAAACATTTTTCAACTGGCCGTAGAACCGCACAAGACAGGATCAGGCAGTGCAGAGAGGACACTGGAGGTGTGATTCACACGCTGAATTCAGTGTCAGTCTGTGATGTGTGACAGCTGTCATAAAATATAAAGCTTATTCAGTTTATTCAGTGGTATTCAGATGGTTAAAGTTTATTCAGTTCTCAGTCATTCTAAAATTCTCATCGCTCATCCGTGTGGAGGTCTGACTAGAGCACCAAGTCCAGTCAGACTCTGGCTACATCATATACACTAACTTAGCACATATGCAAACACTTAATCTAATTCATAGAGTCTGAAGCTTTGGCTTCCCTCAGCATGTCAATCACATGTTACTGTGTGTGTCACCCAGGTGAAATCCACCCTCACTGCTTCCTTTATATCACTGTAATGGCTTTTGGCACTGGCTGGGCACCTCATGACTGTTCACGGCACAGCTGGCCCAGGATGTGGCCTGTCTCCCAGCGCTAAACTGTGTTTGCTCATGGTAAAGTTCAGACTTGGCATTAGAAGAGGGAGCAGCAGAGGTTAATGGGGTGTTTATAAGTGGTGAACGTTTGAGGGGAAGTTTTCCCTGCCCTGTCACATCTCCCTGTGTATCCACAGTCCCCCTAAGACACAGTGATGACATCACGTTTGAGATTTAACATCTGATGGTCGGTTTAAACACAGCTCTCTGGCTGTCTGGGCCTGCTGGCACTGCTGCTGGGAAAACCTGCCCTGTTCTAAATCTTGTGGGACATGAGCTGCTGACACAGGGTGCCTGGCATTGGGCAGAGGGAGGGCTGGGTCCCGGGGCCCGGGGCCGTGTCTGTTTCCTTTGACTGTACGTTTAGGCTCATGTGTCTGTCAACAGTACCCTGAGCTGCTGGTGGCCTCTTACAACAACAACGAGCATGCCCCCCACGAGCCTGACGGCGTGGCCCTGGTCTGGAACATGAAATATAAGAAGACCACGCCGGAGTACGTCTTTCACTGTCAGGTAGGACACACGCACGCGCACAGACCCGGCTCCAGGTATGTCTCATTATTCTCCTAGTATTGTCCCTATGTGTCCTCTCCCTACAGTAATCCAAGCTGTCTCTCTTTGTCCTCTCTTACCTCAGTGAACCCCTCTTCCCACTGTGATTTCAGTCATCACTCATTCACCTCACCTACACTCGTTCACTCTCTGTCACACACACACTCACACACACACACACTCACTCACGCACATGCTCACACATACACACACTGTGATTTCAATCACCATTCACCTCACCTACGCTCGTTCACTCTCTGTCACATACACACTCACACACACACTCACGGAATTCCCAAACGTTGACATGCAGTCTGTGTGTGTGTGATGAAAACGGCTGCGGATGGTGCAGTCTGTGTGTGTGTGATGAAAACGGCTGCGGATGGTGCAGTCTGTGTGTGTGTGATGAAAACGGCTGCGGATGGTGCAGTCTGTGTGTGTGTGATGAAAACGGCTGCGGATGGTGCAGTCTGTGTGTGTGATGAAAACGGCTGCGGATGGTGCAGTCTGTGTGTGTGTGATGAAAACGGCTGCGGATGGTGCAGTCTGTGTGTGTGATGAAAACGGCTGCGGATGGTGCAGTCTGTGTGTGTGATGAAAACGGCTGTGGATGGTGCAGTCTGTGTGTGTGTGATGAAAACGGCTGCGGATGGTGCAGTCTGTGTGTGTGATGAAAACGGCTGCGGATGGTGCAGTCTGTGTGTGTGTGATGAAAACGGCTGCGGATGGTGCAGTCTGTGTGTGTGTGATGAAAACGGCTGTGGATGGTGCAGTCTGTGTGTGTGTGATGAAAACGGCTGTGGATGGTGCAGTCTGTGTGTGTGATGAAAACGGCTGCGGATGGTGCAGTCTGTGTGTGTGTGATGAAAACGGCTGCGGATGGTGCAGTCTGTGTGTGTGTGATGAAAACGGCTGTGGATGGTGCAGTCTGTGTGTGTGATGAAAACGGCTGCGGATGGTGCAGTCTGTGTGTGTGTGATGAAAACGGCTGCGGATGGTGCAGTCTGTGTGTGTGTGATGAAAACGGCTGTGGATGGTGCAGTCTGTGTGTGTGTGATGAAAACGGCTGTGGATGGTGCAGTCTGTGTGTGTGTGATGGTCCCTTTGTCTCAGTGAGGAAGCATTATGGAGTCACTTCCTCTCTGCATGAGTTAACACTCAGCCTGCCCAGGGGTGGCCTTCTCTGGATGGGCTGAGTAAAACCACATGTCCTCCCTCTAGAGAAGACACACACTCACACGCATACACACACACACACACACACACACACACACACACACACACACACACACATATATACACCACATGCATACACACACAGGTATGCATACACACTATGCACACACACCCACACACCGACACTCACATACACACACACACACACAAAGTCATTTTTCTCCCTGCTTTCAAACTCAGACAGAGGGAAATGAGATTTTCTTTCCTCTGAGTGTCAGAGTGTGGAAAAATCACACAGCTGAATGAAGTTCAGTGTGTGATTTAGATGGTGAAGGATTGCTGTGAGAGGCAGAAACTGGGCGGCAGAGAGCGAAGGGGGGTGGGGGTGAAACATGTTGGACGTTAGCATGAATAATTGGAACAGATTCGTGTTTAACACATCTTGTGCTGGAGCTGTTAGCGAGATCAGACTGAGGCGTAATTGGTCCAGAATGAGTCATGGAAAACAGAGAATTGTTAAGGCCCAAATAAAAATAAGCAACATGCCCCAGCCTGTGCAGGAATAATGGTGTGTTACTGTCACTGGAGAGCATTGTGTATTATTCTTAGCAGGTTAGAAACAGAGCTGTTGGCAGTGGCTTCAGATTGGATTTGAGAAAAGTATCCATTATCAGAGACTTGTTCCCATTCACACACAGTGACACTCAAACCTGTTCATATTCACACACAATGACACTCAGACCTGTTCCCATTCACACACAGTGACAGTCAAACCTGTTCATATTCACACACAGTGACACTCAGACCTGTTCCCATTCACACACAGTGACACTCAAACCTGTTCCCATTCACACACAGTGACACTCAAACCCGTTCCCATTCACACACAGTGACACTCAGACCTGTTCCCATTCACACACAGTGACACTCAGACCTGTTCCCATTCACACACAGTGACACTCAGACCTGTTCCCATTCACACACAGTGACACTCAAACCTGTTCCCATTCACACACAGTGACACTCAGACCTGTTCATATTCACACACAGTGACACTCAGACCTGTTCCCATTCACACACAGTGACACTCAAACCTGTTCATAGTCACACACAGTGACACTCAGACCTGTTCATATTCACACACAGTGACACTCAAACCTGTTCCCATTCACACACAGTGACACTCAGACCTGTTCCCATTCACACACAGTGACACTCAGACCTGTTCCCATTCACACACAGTGACACTCAGACCTGTTCCCATTCACACACAGTGACACTCAGACCTGTTCCCATTCACACACAGTGACACTCAGACCTGTTCCCATTCACACACAGTGACACTCAGACCTGTTCCCATTCACACACAGTGACACTCAGACCTGTTCATATTCACACACAGTGACAGTCAGACCTGTTCCCATTCACACACAGTGACACTCAGACCTGTTCCCATTCACACACAGTGACACTCAGACCTGTTCCCATTCACACACAGTGACACTCAGACCTGTTCCCATTCACACACAGTGACACTCAGACCTGTTCCCATTCACACACAGTGACACTCAGACCTGTTCCCATTCACACACAGTGACACTCAAACCCGTTCCCATTCACACACAGTGACACTCAGACCTGTTCCCATTCACACACAGTGACACTCAGACCTGTTCCCATTCACACACAGTGACACTCAGACCTGTTCCCATTCACACACAGTGACACTCAAACCTGTTCCCATTCACACACAGTGACAGTCAGACCTGTTCATATTCACACACAGTGACACTCAGACCTGTTCCCATTCACACACAGTGACACTCAAACCTGTTCATAGTCACACACAGTGACACTCAGACCTGTTCATATTCACACACAGTGACACTCAAACCTGTTCCCATTCACACACAGTGACACTCAGACCTGTTCCCATTCACACACAGTGACACTCAGACCTGTTCCCATTCACACACAGTGACACTCAGACCTGTTCCCATTCACACACAGTGACACTCAGACCTGTTCCCATTCACACACAGTGACACTCAGACCTGTTCCCATTCACACACAGTGACACTCAGACCTGTTCCCATTCACACACAGTGACACTCAGACCTGTTCATATTCACACACAGTGACAGTCAGACCTGTTCCCATTCACACACAGTGACACTCAGACCTGTTCCCATTCACACACAGTGACACTCAGACCTGTTCCCATTCACACACAGTGACACTCAGACCTGTTCCCATTCACACACAGTGACACTCAAACCTGTTCCCATTCACACACAGTGACACTCAGACCTGTTCCCATTCACACACAGTGACACTCAGACCTGTTCCCATTCACACACAGTGACACTCAGACCTGTTCCCATTCACACACAGTGACACTCAAACCTGTTCCCATTCACACACAGTGACACTCAGACCTGTTCCCATTCACACACAGTGACACTCAGACCTGTTCCCATTCACACACAGTGACACTCAGACCTGTTCCCATTCACACACAGTGACAGTCAGACCTGTTCATATTCACACACAGTGACACTCAGACCTGTTCCCATTCACACACAGTGACACTCAAACCTGTTCCCATTCACACACAGTGACACTCAGACCTGTTCCCATTCACACACAGTGACACTCAGACCTGTTCCCATTCACACACAGTGACACTCAGACCTGTTCCCATTCACACACAGTGACACTCAGACCTGTTCCCATTCACACACAGTGCTGTTCAGATATGTGGGACGCAGCCACACACCAGCCACCAACATCAAAATTTTGTCTGTCTGTCTCCCCATCTATGTCCATCTGTGTGACTATATCTCTCTCTGTCTTTCTGTTTCTCTCTCTCTCGGTCTCTTAGTCTGCAGTGATGTCAGCAGCGTTTGCCAAGTTCCACCCTAACCTGGTGGTGGGGGGTACGTACTCAGGGCAGATCGTCCTGTGGGATAACCGTAGCAATAAGAGGACCCCCGTCCAGAGGACTCCCCTGTCAGCAGCAGCTCACACGGTAGGCCCCGCCCTGTGGCCCCTTTCATTAACACTCTCACACGGTAGGCCCCGCCCTGTGGCCCCTTTCATTAACACTCTCACACGGTAGGCCCCGCCCTGTGGCCCCTTTCATTAACACTCTCACACGGTAGGCCCCGCCCTGTGGTCCCTTTCATTAACACTCTCACACGGTAGGCCCCGCCCTGTGGCCCCTTTCATTAACACTCTCACACGGTAGGTCCCAGCCCTGTGGCCCCTTTCATTAACACTCTCACACGGTAGGCCCCGCCCGTGGCCCCTTTCATTAACACTCTCACACGGTAGGCCCCGCCCTGTGGCCCCTTTCATTAACACTCTCACACGATAGGCCCCGCCCTGTGGCCCCTTTCATTAACACTCTCACACGGTAGGCCCCGCCCGTGGCCCCTTTCATTAACACTCTCACACGATAGGCCCCGCCCTGTGGCCCCTTTCATTAACACTCTCACACGGTAGGCCCCGCCCTGTGGCCCCTTTCATTAACACTCTCACACGGTAGGCCCCGCCCTGTGGCCCCTTTCATTAACACTCTCACACGGTAGGCCCCGCCCTGTGGCCCCATTATTAACACTCTCACACGGTAGGCCCCGCCCTGTGGCCCCTCGCATTAACACTCTCACATGGTAGGCCCCGCCCTGTGGCCCCTTTCATCAACACTCTCACACGGTAGGCCCCGCCCTGTGGCCCCTCGCATTAACACTCTCACACGGTAGGCCCCGCCCTGTGGCCCCATTATTAACACTCTCACACGGTAGGCCCCGCCCTGTGGCCCCTCGCATTAACACTCTCACACGGTAGGCCCCGCCCTGTGGCCCCATTATTAACACTCTCACACGGTAGGCCCCGCCCTGTGGCCCCTCGCATTAACACTCTCACACGGTAGGCCCCGCCCTGTGGCCCCTTTCATCAACACTCTCACACGGTAGGCCCCGCCCTGTGGCCCCTCGCATTAACACTCTCACACGGTAGGCCCCGCCCTGTGGCCCCATTATTAACACTCTCACACGGTAGGCCCCGCCCTGTGGCCCCTTTCATTAACACTCTCACACGGTAGGCCCCGCCCTGTGGCCCCATTATTAACACTCTCACACGGTAGGCCCCGCCCTGTGGCCCCTTTCATTAACACTCTCACACGGTAGGCCCCGCCCTGTGGCCCCTTGTGTTAACACTCTCACAGTCACACGCAGTCACACAGAGGCAAATCAGACCGTGTACACTTCAGAATGCGCAGTATATTAGTTTCTATCAAGCTATGGTGTCTGACGTCTGTTTTGTTTTATTTTTCCTCTCCAGCACCCAGTGTACTGTGTAAATGTGGTGGGGACACAGAACGCCCACAACCTCATCAGTATTTCTACAGATGGGAAGATGTGCTCCTGGAGTCTGGACATCCTGTCTCAGCCGCAGGTCTGGGAATCTGCTCTGCCTCTGCTCGATGTGAGCTGTATCGGCTCTAATGAGAGTGAATCTCACTAACAGGCTATGCAGCGCTGGGCTGACATCCTTGCCCTTTAATGATGCTTTACCCACTCTCCCCACTCCACCCATTCTCCCCACTCCACCCACTCTCCCCACTCTCCTCACTCCACCCACTCTCCCCACTCTACCCACCCCACCCACTCCACCCACTCTCCCCACTCCTTCCACTCTCCCCACTCCACCCATTCTCCCCACTCCACCCACTCTCCCCACTCTCCTCACTCCACCCACTCTCCCCACTCTACCCACCCCACCCACTCCACCCACTCTCCCCACTCCACCCACTCTCCCCACTCTACCCACCCCACCCACTCCACCCACTCTCCCCACTCCTTCCACTCTCCCCACTCCTTCCACTCTCCCCACTCCACCCACTCTCCCCACTCCTTCCACTCTCCCCACTCCTTCCACTCTCCCCACTCCACCCATTCTCCCCACTCCACCCACTCTCCCCACTCCTTCCACTCTCCCCACTCCTTCCACTCTCCCCACTCCACCCACTCTCCCCACTCTACCCACCCCACCCACTCCACCCACTCTCCCCACTCCACCCACTCTCCCCACTCCTTCCACTCTCCCCACTCTCCCCACTCCTTCCACTCTCCCCACTCCTTCCACTCTCCCCACTCCACCCATTCTCCCCACTCCACCCACTCTCCCCACTCCTTCCACTCTCCTCACTCCACCCACTCTCCCCACTCTACCCACCCCACCCACTCCACCCACTCTCCCCACTCCTTCCACTCTCCCCACTCCACCCATTCTCCCCACTCCACCCACTCTCCTCACTCCACCCACTCTCCCCACTCTACCCACCCCACCCACTCCACCCACTCTCCTCACTCCACCCACTCTCCCCACTCCACCCACTCTCCCCACTCCTTCCACTCTCCCCACTCCACCCACTCTCCCCACTCCTTCCACTCTCCCCACTCCTTCCACTCTCCCCACTCCACCCATTCTCCCCACTCCACCCACTCTCCCCACTCCTTCCACTCTCCTCACTCCACCCACTCTCCCCACTCTACCCACCCCACCCACTCCACCCACTCTCCCCACTCCACCCACTCTCCCCACTCCTTCCACTCTCCCCACTCCACCCACTCTCCCCACTCCTTCCACTCTCCTCACTCCACCCACTCTCCCCACTCTACCCATCCCACCCACTCCACCCACTCTCCCCACTCCACCCACTCTCCCCACTCTCCCACTCCACCCACTCTCCCCACTCCACCCACTCTCCCCACTCCACCCACTCTCCCACTCTCCCCACTCCTTCCACTCTACCCACCCCACCCACTCTCCCACTCCACCCACTCTCCCCACTCCTTCCACTCTACCCACCCCACCCACTCTCCCCGCTCTCCCCACTCCACCCACCCCACCCACTCTCCCACTCCGCTCACTTCACCCACTCTCCCACTCCACCCACTCTCCCCACTCTACCCACCCCACCCACTCCACCCACTCTACCCACTCTTCCCACTCTACCCACCCCACCCACTCCACCCACTCTACCCACTCTCCCCACTCTACCCACCCCACCCACTCCACCCACTCTCCCCACTCCTTCCACTCTCCTCACTCCACCCACTCTCCCCACTCTACCCACCCCACCCACTCTCTCACTCTCCCCACTCCACCCACTGTCTCACTCTCCCACTCCACTCACTCCGTCCACTCTACCCACTCTCCCCACTCCACCCACTCTACCCACTCTCCCCACTCCACCCATTCCCCCCACTCCACTCACTCCTCCCACTCTACCCACTCTCCCCACTCCACTCACTCCGCCCACTCTCCCACTCCACTCACTCCACTCACTCCACCCACTCTACCCACTCCACCCACTCCACCCACTCCACCCACTCTCCCCACTCTCCCACTCCACTCACGGCACGCAGAGGCAGAAATGTGAGTGTTGTGTTGTCTTTGTTCTACAGGACAGTCTGGAGCTTGTGTTTAAGCAGTCCAAGCCCGTGGCCGTCACCTCCATGTCTTTCCCGTTAGGAGACGTCAATAACTTTGTAGTGGGCAGTGAAGACGGCTCTGTTTACACGGCCTGTCGCCACGGAAGGTAAAACTGTCACCCAAAAGTAGTGGTGTTTCGACTGTTTGTGTGTGACTAGTACTTTGACTGGTTGTGTGTGAGTGGTGTTTTGACTGGTTGTGTGTGAGTGGTGTTTTGACTGGTTGTGTGTGACTGTGGTGTTTTGTCTGGTTATGTGACGGTGGTGTTTTGACTGGTTGTGTGTGACTGGTGTTTTGACTGGGTGTGTGTGACTGTGGTGTTTTGTCTGGTTATGTGACGGTGGTGTTTTGACTGGTTGTGTGTGACTGGTGTTTTGACTGGTTGTGTGTGACTGGTGTTTTGACTGGGTGTGTGTGACTGTGGTGTTTTGACTGGGTGTGTGTGACTGGTGTTTTGACTGGGTGTGTGTGACTGTGGTGTTTTGACTGGTTGTGTGTGACTGTGGTGTTTTGACTGGTTGTGTGCGTGAGTGTTGAGCTGATTTATTGGTGTTGTAGAGACAGGCCACACGTGCACGCACACTCACACTCACACACACGCACGCACGCACGCACGCATGCACACACGCACGCACGCACGCATGCACACACACACATGCACACATACACACACACATACACACGCACATACATACACACACGCACTCGCACTCGCACACACATACGCACGCGCACACGTACACACACACGCACACACACACACACACATACCTACACACACACACACACACACACGCTCTGTGCTTGTTCCAGAGCAGGAGTGTTGTGTTTTGCATTTACGTTGTAACACAGATATTGTTTGACAGACATCTGACGAGTATGTAACAGAGCAGGTCATGTAAGTCAAAGCATCAAGACAGAAGCTGTCTTCTCTTTCTCTTTATTACAACAGACACAGTGCATTATGTTGGGAGTGGTTCAAGACACGTTCATTCATAAAAACTGCACGTCCATCTGTAATGTTTTAACCTTTGCCTCTTTCATGTGAATCATTTTCGTAATTCTGCAAATGCATCCAAATTTTCTCTCAATTTTCATGTGGTGTGTGTGTGTGCGCGTACGTGCGTGCGTGCGTGTGTGTGTGCGTGCGTGCGTGCGTGTGTGTGTGTGTGCGTGTGTGTGTGTGTGAGCAGTAAAGCGGGAATCAGTGAGATGTTTGAGGGACACCACGGACCAATCACAGGCATCCACTGTCACACTGCCGCAGGGCCCGTTGACTTCTCTCACCTGTTCCTCAGTGCCTCTTTTGACTGGACTGTCAAACTCTGGAGCACCAAAGTGAGCCTATACACACACCCGCGCGCACCATGCACGTACACACATATACACACACGCACACACACAGACACACACAGACACACACATACACACACACGCACGCACATGCATACACACGCACCATGCACGTACACACACGCACACACACACACACACACCATGCACCATGCACGTACACACACACACACACACACATACACACGCACCATGCACGTACACACACACACACGCACGCACGCACACGCATACACACGCACCATGCACGTACACACACACACGCACCATGCACGCACACACACACACACACACACACACACACCATGCATGCATACACACACATACACACGCACCATGCACGTACACATACGCACGCACGCACACGCGTACACATGCACCATGCACATACACACACACGCACGCACGCACACGCGTACACACGCACCATGCACGTACACACACACGCACACATACACACACGCACGCACCATGCACGTACACACACACACACACACAAGCGCGCGCGTGCCCGCCCGCATGCACGTACACACACACACACACACATACACACAATGTGACAGATGCAGACTTACTGCTGATGGGAGAAAGGCTGACCGCCAACATTGAGACTCTGTGTTTGGGGCACTTTAAAAAGCGCTGTCAGTCTAAAAAGTCAGTTTATTGGTTTAGACTCTGGCTGTTCTTACACAACCAACATCTTCTTTTACTGCTCAGCAGCTCTGGATCCATAAAATGCAGATTTATACATCTAAACGTGTATCTCTCTGTCTTTGTCTGTGTCTCTCTCTCTCTTTGTCTCTCCCCTCTTATAGAACAATAAACCCCTGTATTCCTTTGAGGATAACTCTGACTATGTGTATGATGTTATGTGGTCTCCCACACACCCCGCTCTCTTTGCCTGTGTGGACGGAGTTGGACATTTAGACCTGTGGAACCTCAACAGTGACACTGAGGTACATCTGTCTCTCAATCACACACACACACACACACACACACACTTAGAAGGCAGTTTTTTTGGACCAGACCCCGCAGACTCTCTGAGAGAACACTAGATGGGGAACACAGCTCTAACATTGCTGGATCAGAGGATGACGTTTTTGTTGACGTATTTGTCCTGTGAGTGTCACACAAGAGAGCTGAATGAGAGAGAGTGAGGATGAGGGAGCAGTAGTCTTCCTCCATGCCGATGCGGTCTGACTGACTGGAGCGTGGGGGCGGGGTTTGTGTGCAGGTGCCCACGGCCAGCGTGGTGGTTGATGGGTGCCCGGCGCTGAACCGCGTCAGATGGTCGTCGTCCGGCAGGGAGATCGCGGTCGGAGACTCTGACGGTGGAATCCTGGTGTACGAGGTGGGAGAGGTAAGACGGCTGGGAAAACAGACCGGAGGGACATCGCGTTCATCCTGTGCCTGTTAATAAAGACAAGTGTTTGTCTCTGGGAAATGAATATGTTTTAAAATATGTGCCATTATTGTGATGTGTAGTGTTGTCTGTGAGAAACGCTCTGGCCTGTGAGAAACCCTCTGGCCTGTGAGAAACCCTCTGGCCTGTGAGAAACGCTCTGGCCTGTGAGAAACGCTCTGGCCTGTGAGAAACCCTCTGGCCTGTGAGAAACCCTCTGGCCTGTGAGAAACGCTCTGGCCTGTGAGAAACCCTCTGGCCTGTGAGAAACCCTCTGGCCTGTGAGAAACCCTCTGGCCTGTGAGAAACCCTCTGGCCTGTGAGCTGGTTTAGAAAAGTGGTTGGCATGTCAGGTCTTATGCTCCTGTGAGTAAAAAACACCGGTGCTTATCTACAGAACAGTCATTGATACATTAATGCCTTCCCCTCTTCCCATTGGCTGTCGGCAGGTAGAGTCCATATGTAGTGGAGAGTGTCTGGTGCTTTTGAGATATGCGGATGTGAAACCCTGTGTTTGGGATTCTAAAGCTAATGCATGTCCGACAATTAACCCTCTTGTCAGAGAGAGCCCGTGGGGGGGGGGGGGGGGGGGGGGGGGGGTTCATGGAGTGCCTGTGTCACTCATGCTGTTGACAGTTTAGAGGACAGAGATGGAGGATGACTGCACCCCCTGGTCATCTCCGCAGAGGGTCAAGTCTCTGTGACCGTCTCCAAATTGCTAACGCCCTCCTGACCCCCTCACTGCAACAGGGTTTGGTTTTTTTTTTTTTTGCCTTAAACGCTGAGCAAGAGAAAAAAAGCCTTAACGACATGCTTTAACCTCACCACCCGTGTCCTCCCTGTTACTCTCCACAGCAAATCGCTGTCCCTCGCAACGATGAGTGGTCTCGCTTTGTCCGCACACTGGCAGAGATCAACGAAAACCGTGACGACGCGGAGGAGCTGGCTGCACAACGCCTGTCAGCCTGATCGCCATGGAAACACCATCCCAGGGACCAGGCCCCTCAGTCCCCTGCTGTTGGTCAGATAAAAACACAGGGTGGAGGCAGTGCTAATTATGTCGACGTATTTTTTTTCTGGAAAACTAAGTAGTGGTGTTTTCATAGGCAGACTGGAGTTGGGTTACAGCCTTTTTGGATAGACCAAGCAGAACAGTGGGTTAGTCACTTCAGACAGAGAGAAACAATCAATGCTGCGAGAAGAACCATTAGCCTTTTTTTGATTTTCAATTGAAAAACCAAAGGTCTTAAATCTCAGCTGAATGGTTTTGACGGAGACACAGGATGGGCTCTGACGTGCTGCTCTCTGCACCTTCACTCACAGTCCCCACTGAATACTCTCACCTCCTGTTCAGAACAATCTTTCATCTCCCAGTCAGACAGAGTCACACACTTAGGCTTTTCTACACCACTGATTTGAAAAAATGACCGTTTTGCCTAGGAAAGCACTTTTCTTTGTAAGCTGAAGGAAAAGAAAAGCAATATGTTTTCTTGAGCCTCTTTGAATGTTTCTGTACATCACAATAAATTCCTTTCTTTCTAAACCAAATGGTTGGAAGCCGTTAGAGAAACCAGCCTTTACAGTAAGTAAACGTTTAAACTAGTGCAGTTCACTGCTGATCTGATGTCTGATGTGCCAGAAGGACGGTTTTAGGGAAAAGAGATGAAAGTCTTGTTTCTGTTTTCGATACTGGACTGCTTTGTTTTGTATTTCCTATGAATAGCAAAGAGTGCTTCCAACACACTGTTAAACCTTATGCCAAAATAGACTGTCTCTTCCATGCCCTTAACCTTAAACACTGATCATTTACTTCAATAAAATACAGTGTAGACAAACCTTTCTGCCTTGTGTGTTTTTGTGTCTTTGTGATGTGTTTGCAATGAAAAGCTCTGTTTAGACTGGTGAGTCTGACTGCGCTTGAGCTCAAAAGACCATTCTCAACCACGCCAGTCAGCTCTCCATCACCCACTCCCCTGTCATCAGCCACACTGCCACACAGACGTCTGACTCCTACAGGGGGAGGAGAGTGTTGTGGTGTAAGAGTAACAGGAGGAGGAACATGTCCTGGTGTCAGTCTGTAATACAGTCAGTCACTCAGACAGCCTGTAATACAGTCTGTCAGTCAGTAATACAGTCAGTCTGTCTGTAATACAGTCAGATAGCCTGTAATACAATCGGTCATTCAGTAATACAGTCAGTCTGTAATACAGTCAGTCACTCAGACAGCCTGTAATACAGTCAGTCAGTCAGTAATACAGTCAGTCTGTCTGTAATACAGTTAGTCAGTCTGTCCGTAATACAGTCAGATAGCCGTAATACAATCAGTCAGTCAGTAATGCAGTCAGTTAATCAGTCTGTAATACGGTCAGTCAGTCAGCCTGTAATACAGTCAGTCATTCAGTAATACAGTCAGTCTGTAATACAGTCGGTCAGTCAGTCTGTAATACAATGAGTCTGTCAGTCAGTAATACAGTCAGTCTGTCAGTAATGCAGTCAGTCTGTCAGTAATACAGTCAGATAGCCTGTAATACAATCAATCAGTCAGTAATGCAGGCAGTCAGTTAATCAGTCTGTAATACGGTCAGTCAGTCAGCCTGTAATACAGTTAGTCAGTCAGTAATACAGTTAGTCACTCAGACAGCCTGTAATACAGTCAGTCTGTCTGTAATACAGTCAGTCAGTCAGTAATACAGTCAGTCTGTCGGTAAAACAGTCATTCAGTCTGTAATTCAGTCAGTCAGCCAGTAATACAATCAGTCATTCAGTAATACAGTCAGTCTGTAATACAGTCAGTCACTCAGACAGTAACACAATCAGCCAGTCAGTAATGCAGTCAGTCAGTCTGTAATTCAGTCAGTCATTCAGTAATACAGTCAGTCAGTAATACAGTCAGTCTGTAATTCAGTCAGTCTGTCTGTAATACAGTCAGTCACTCAGACAGTAATACAATCAGTCAGTCAGTAATACAGTCAGTCAGTCTGTAATTCAGTCAGTCTGTAATTCAGTCAGTCAGTAATACAGTCAGTCAGTCAGTAATACAGTTAGTCAGTTAATCAGTCTGTAATACAGTCAGTCAGTCAGTAATACAGTCAGTCAGTAATTCAGTCAGTCAGTAATACAGTTAGTCGGTTAGTCTGTAATACAGTCAGTCAGTCTGTAATTCAGTCAGTCAGTAATACAGTCAGTCTGTAATTCAGTCAGTCAGTCTGTAATACAGTTAGTCGGTTAATCAGTTTGTAATACAGTCAGTCAGTCAGTAATACAGTCAGTCAGTAATACAGTTAGTCGGTTAATCAGTCTGTAATACGGTCAGTCAGTCGGGCTTTGCGATGGACGTCGGATTAAACTGGCTGGAGTGGAGTAGTTGTACTATACCAGTCTGACTGAACTTCAGCCAGCGTAGACCAACTTTGTCCTCAGAACCAACGCTACTGTCAAACTTTAAATCTGACACCCGTGAAAGGGCGATTACAGAACCCAAGCTGCGGTTCATTCCATAGTCATCAAGCATCTCATTCTGAGTGAGATATGTGTGTGTGTGTGTGTGTGTGTGTTTGCACTGTCTTCCCGTCACCATCCACAGGGTCCTAAAGCCCTCCTGCCACGAGATCGTTCCCACACAGTCAATGACCCCACTGTCTGTGGCCTGGCCTAACCGTGCAGCCTCCCGCAGTCTGGCCCTGATGACATCAGCAGGGGTGGAGGGCGGAGCCGCGTTTACACAGGTCTCAGACAATGAGACAGAACTGTAACACATGCATATACAATCTCATTGAGCTCTCATACAAAAGCAATCCACACATATGGATTCCATCAGAGCCGGGATGCCGTGAGACGCTGCCGTGTTGATGCTCGACAGTGCGCTGCCCCCAGTCCTCCCAGTCCTCCCTGTCCACCGGCTCAGGCTGGGCGGGGGGTGTGCAGAGCGGGGGTGCGCAGAGGGATGCCGATTACAAAGGGATATTGTGCAGGAGCCAGGCCTTTGCTCTTCAGGGCCATTAAATGAAGAGGCAGACAACAGGGAGCAACCACATCCACATCTCAATATTTCACACAGAGAGAAGCACCTCTGTGCAGACGGACACGCAGAAGTTTAATGGTCATTTATTGGTTTCCATATCTAGGGTGGGAACAGGCTGTTTCTCTTCACTGATGGAGCCTAAATCAGTCGTGGTTCAGATCCTTTGGCAGAATCTGAAGAATCGTGACTGAAGCCTGAGACTGGTGCTGATCAGGAGATCTGTGGAGCTTTTTGTCCCTGGACTGGAGTTTCAGCCAAACTTCCACAGGGGCAGGAACACAGGCGGGCCGGCGTGACAGAGAGGTCCCCTGTGCCACACAGCTGAGACAGAACTGTGTCCCACACAGAGACAAGCCACAGACAGAGAGGGATGAAGTCTTATTATGGTCTCAGTCAGATTTTTTAAAATAAAAATAACAAACGCAGTTGCAGCCAGGAGATTTAAGGGAATGTTCTGGGCCCATAGCCCGGCCTGGGCGACTCTCCCGCTCATTCAGCGGTGGTCAGTCAGGCACCTGTGTAGATGCAGACAGAGTTAGCGCTCTCCTCCAAACATGCCGTTATGTTACTCGACTTATAATGTGGAAACAACAGTGATTGGCTATGAGTGTCAGAGGAGGTGAGGGCAAACCTCACTCAGCCTGTGAGACTGAGTAACATTGCACTTCAAATTCAAACAGAAAAAAGGGAAGAAATATGGAACACATTCAGATGTGAGGAGAGCCAAAGAAAGTCAAAGGAATTTAGACTTGAGCAGCTGCCTACTGTATTCTCATCTGTGATCTGCTCTTGGCAGGTTGTCTCTCTGCGTGTGTAACAGTGTTTCTCTGATCTGCTCTTGGCAGGTTGTCTCTCTGCGTGTTTAACAGTGTTTTGGAAAGGAAAGGTCCTCTCCAAAAATAAAGCCTCTGATCCATCCTGGCAGGTCAGGTGCTCTTCTGTCGGCTGACTCACTGTCAAAACGTGTGTTCATTAATGCTGCTCTCTTCACGCTGTCCATGATTACACATCAGAATTACATTAAGATGCATCTTTACCAAACGATCCTCACCAAACTCATCTCTGTCATTTAGTCTGTCTGTGTGTGTGTGTGTGTGTGTACCTCAAAAAGTCTTTAAGAAGAACTGAAGTGGGTTTGAAGTGTCTGATGCTTTGGTATCAGATACACACACATCACCCACACACAGGGTTGTGTGTATTTACCTTTTACAGTGGTAAAATGATCACCCTGAGCGTGTGATTCCGTGGTGCTGTCGTGATCCTAAAACTACAGGCACAAACACAGTTAGATCCTCTAAACTACAGGTACAAACACAGTTAGATCCTCTAAACTACAGACACAAACACAGTTAGATCCTCTAAACTACAGGCACAAACACAGTTAGATCCTCTAAACTACAGGTACAAACACAGTTAGATCCTCTAAACTACAGACACAAACACAGTTAGATCCTCTAAACTACAGGCACAAACACAGTTAGATCCTCCAAACTACAGGCACAAACACAGTTAGATCCTCTAAACTACAGGCACAAACACAGTTAGATCCTCTAAACTACAGGCACAAACACAGTTAGAACCTCTAAACTACAGGCACAAACACAGTTAGAACCTCTAAACTACAGACACAAACACAGTTAGATCCTCTAAACTACAGACACAAACACAGTTAGATCCTCTAAACTACAGGCACAAACACAGTTAGATCCTCTAAACTACAGGCACAAACACAGTTAGATCCTCTAAACTACAGACACAAACACAGTTAGATCCTCTAAACTACAGACACAAACACAGTTAGATCCTCTAAACTACAGGCACAAACACAGTTAGATCCTCTAAACTACAGGTACAAACACAGTTAGATCCTCTAAACTACAGGTACAAACACAGTTAGATCCTCTAAACTACAGGCACAAACACAGTTAGATCCTCTAAACTACAGGCACAAACACAGTTAGATCCTCTAAACTACATGCACAAACACAGTTAGATCCTCTAAACTACAGGCACAAACACAGTTAGATCCTCTAAACTACAGGCACAAACACAGTTAGATCCTCTAAACTACAGGCACAAACACAGTTAGATCCTCTAAACTACAGGCACAAACACAGTTAGATCCTCCAAACTACAGGCACAAACACAGTTAGATCCTCTAAACTACAGGCACAAACACAGTTAGATCCTCCAAACTACAGGCACAAACACAGTTAGATCCTCTAAACTACAGGCACAAACACAGTTAGATCCTCCAAACTACAGGCACAAACACAGTTAGATCCTCTAAACTACAGGCACAAACACAGTTAGATCCTCTAAACTACAGGCACAAACACAGTTAGATCCTCTAAACTACAGGCACAAACACAGTTAGATCCTCCAAACTACAGGCACAAACACAGTTAGATCCTCTAAACTACAGGCACAAACACAGTTAGATCCTCTAAACTACAGGCACAGACAGAGGTCACAGTCACAGCACATGTACTGTGGGTCTCCAGGTTACCTCTAAATATGATCGGATACAAAGTGTATTAAAAACAGGTGTGTGTCACTTCCACACAGCTGTGACTTATTTCGTGACTGACTTTGCTTTGTAATGCAAAGCAATGTGGATGAGTAGCTGTGAATCACTAGCTGCAGGCTGATTCATCAGGAAAAATGCCAGAGTTTGGTCCACTCGGCCCATGAGAGGGCTGCATGCTGGTAAACACCAGGCCTCTCTGAACATGTTTCTGCGCGCCCCCCCCCCCCCCCCCCCCTGAACATGTTTCTGCCCCCCCCCAAGGGCGATTGTGCTCCCATGCACAGGTGACCACTAAGAATGGTTCGATCGGTATGAAAACAGAGTTGAACCAAATGCTGTACCTGCCAAGTTATAACCCAACTGGAGAGTTACTGGAAATTCTGGGGAAGTGCATGAGAGCGCATTTTCTGCTTCCGTCCACAAAACACAGAAAGAATGACATTATATTCCTCCAGCGCATGTGAGTGGGATTGAACGGCTCTGATGGCTTATGAGAACCCAACGCCATGTTAAGACCAGTTCGGTTGTTGTTTCATTTGTTTTTTATTTTGGCCTGTTTCCTGTATCTGAAGTGTTGTGTTTATCAGACTTAACCTGCAGTTAAAACTTGACCTCCTTTTATAATGTGTAAGCACTTTTCTCCCTGATAAGTCTTCCTAAATTAGCTGCATAAACGCTAAAACGATGCCCCTTGGTCAGGAGTGTCATGTCATTTTGGTGGAGAATAGTCTCTCTCAGAGCCCAAACAGGCAACCATTCAGAGAGGGAACGGCAGGGTCAGACAGGAACAGGACCGGAGTGGATGGGTTCTCCCCTCATGGCCGGAAGGCAATGACCCCGGCACCAGCCCTCTGCCCCCCCATTTCCCCCTCGGGCACCTACTCTGCTAACCCATCCTATCCTTACCGACACTCACTTCCCAAAATCCCTACCCCCAGCCCTTGTCTGTGGACCCAAGGGAATAGGCTGTCTGTGTCTGGGCGGGGCACACACCCTTAAGGCCCAGAGCCCCTGTGACTCACCAACATTTATCACCCACTGAAAACTCTAATCAGGATCAACCGGGGCTCTCAGGGGACAGCCGGGGTCAGGGCTCGCTCTGTAAACATCTGAGCTACATTCTAAAGAAAAAAAAAAAAGAATTCCGGCATGTTTAGTCATTTCCAAAGTGGAAAGGGGAATATCTGCTACTCTGCAATTCGAGTCATTAACTAAGACATCAGTCTCCTCCTAACTGGTCGTCCGTTAAACAAAAGTCGCTAACGTGACTGGATGCGTCCG
This sequence comes from Chanos chanos, assembly GCF_902362185.1. Taxonomy (NCBI): domain Eukaryota; kingdom Metazoa; phylum Chordata; class Actinopteri; order Gonorynchiformes; family Chanidae; genus Chanos; species Chanos chanos. Next base: position 793,619 of record NC_044504.1, read on the forward strand.
CTCTCTGGCTTAGCAGCCGTATCTGGGCACATCAAAGCACAGAATCAGTAAGCGTCACTCTGGCTCACGATTATCATCTCTGAAAAGTCCAAACAGACACTGAAGATTCTGTCAGCACGGGCACAGGAAGTGGTCAGTCTCTGAGGGTTTAGCCTCGAACAGTATTTGGCACCGTTAGGCTGAAATATTACATTGTCATCTTAAATATCTATTATATAGAGTATTATTTTATATATCTGTAATGTTCTGCTCGTGTGAGCAGGGGGTTGGTCTCAGGTATGAGCAGTCATGTCAGTCTCAATAAGAGTACGTCAGAAGCAGTTTTATCCAGAACTCCACAGGGCTTCTTCCCCAATTATGTCCTAACAAAGGTCCTGACCTAAGTGATCTATACCCCAAGGTCCACTGTGATGGCCTGTGCTCTCCAGTCAGCCTGTTCCCTTTCAACAGCACTTACTACACACAGAGGTAAAATTAACTTCTTCCTCTTCCATTGACCAAACACCGCTGTGCACAAATTTGCAAGGGATAAAAATAGTGCACTCACAGCCGTCATTTTGGAAATTGTGGTGAATTACTGGGTTCAGAGAACCCTTGTAGCCGTGCTTTAGAAAGACATCAACACTAAACCCTGACTCATCCACAGGAGTTTGATAACGAGATGCACCTAGGAGAAGACACTTCCAAACATCACGTTATATATGTGTATTCAGAGTTGTCCAGCATGTATCATTAATTTAGTATTGTAAAATTTCCATTTAAGACTGCGGAAATCACAGAATAATTCACATTTTAATGACTCACCAGACTGCTTTCAGTGTGGAGGAAATAGATTAGTCATTTTCCAAAATGAGCCACTAGTCAAATGAAAGGGGAAAAAGTTTTTAAAAGTCTTTTGAAATTTGAACAAAAACTCTCGCTGTGTCGAATACATTACAATCTGTTAAGAGCTCGGCGGGTAGAAAGCAGTGGCCAAGCCCGGCTCTAGATGGACAGAGCAGCCCACCACTCAAACGGCTGATGAGCTGTAGTTTTGAATGTCAGTGCAGTTAGCTGCATGGAGTTTGCTGAACACTCAGTTTGAACATCATATAGAACACGGTGTATGCAAGCTTTCTGGATAGATCACTGTATCAAGTTAAATAATCACCCTAGCTTTAGCCACATAGCTCACTGAATTTCTTCCTCCACAGCAAGTCATGCTAATTTGTCCTGAACTTAGTTATAACTAATTAAAATGAAATATTCTGCATTCAAACAGATTAAATCATCTGTATTCAGATTATGCCAAAGCATGTCAGGGAGAGGAGGAAACCTGTTTTAATATACCTTTTAATCAGACAGAATCAACTTGAAGAGCTCATTTTTAATTGTAAGTGAGG
>NC_044504.1:802500-825000 GCF_902362185.1 Chanos chanos
GGGAGGTTCATTAAGCCGAGCTCTGCACCTCTAACTAGAAGCTGCAGGCATGAGAGTTACAGGGTGGAGTTTGATGTCAACTCTGTGAAATGTGGGTCATCTTGGGGGGGTGAGAGCGGGGAGGGAGAGTATGTCTAATCAAAACCATATCAGGTGAAGTCTGATCCGCCGGATTTGGGGGAGGGGGGCAGCGGAGGCGTCAGGTGTATCCGGAGTAAGCAGACATGATTGGACGGGACAGATTTCCAATCAAAGAGGGCGCTGGGGGGCGTGGGGAGGGGTTACTAACCTAAAGTCAGCGCTCCTGTCAAAACTGATCTCAAACTACCAGTGCAGCCCTCTGATCTGAATACCACAGCATGCTAACGCACAGCAGCCACAGCAGGGCCTGAACACTACTGATCCGACACACGCAAAGACACGCCGTTTCACTGCAGTCTCCAAATCTCTTCAGCTCACACACATCGCAGGTATCTGAAGTATGGAACTGCCAACAGACAGAAAAACCAACCCGTAGGTTGTTTGTTTTTGCAGGTGGAACACAAACACTTCCACACGGTGGCGGAGGGAAAAGGCATGTGGGGCAGTGGGACCTCCTCTGTCTGACTCAAATAACATTCACAGGAGCTCAGATGATTCTCACTGTGTTGATTTCCTTGACAATTATTGTCACAACTACAACTAACTAGCCACATACTCACTGATGCGCTCGTGAGGCACAGTTTAGCCATGAGAATACACACGCGGTCTCCTGAACGGAGAAGCCAAACACTTAGCTATTCACTGGCAGAAAACTCCCGGAGAGAAACACAGGCCGACAGAGAGCTGGGAATGTAGGCACGGAGCAGCATAATTTGTGACACAAATAAAGCTTTGTAAACATTGTGTGTTTACTGAGTTTTGAACCGATAGGTTGACACAGGTCTGTTTTAAGTCAGCGTCGGTCATTAAACGTTAATGAAGATGAGCCTGAACACACACGGGGGTGAATTCCTGGTTAGTGAGGTGTGCTCAACTCACACAACTAAACACCCCCCCCCCCCCCCCCCCCCCCCCATTGGAGACTGGACTACCTGCTTGTCCACTGCTCAGGTGCACTGTTACTCATTCTTACGACTAGTGTGCTCTTATTCTTACGACTAGTGCGCTCTTATTCTTACGACTAGTGTGCTCTTATTCTTATGACTAGTGTACTCTTATTCTTATGACTAGTGTGCTCTTATTCTTATGACTAGTGTGCCCTTATTCTTATGACTAGTGTGCTCTTATTCTTACGACTAGTGTGCCCTTATTCTTATGACTAGTGTACTCTTATTCTTATGACTAGTGTACTCTTATTCTTATGACTAGTGTAGTCTTATTCTTATGACTAGTGTACTCTTATTCTTACGACTAGTGTGCTCTTATTCTTATGACTAGTGTGCTCTTATTCTTATGACTAGTGTAGTCTTATTCTTATGACTAGTGTACTCTTATTCTTACGACTAGTGTGCTCTTATTCTTATGACTAGTGTACGCTTATTCTTATGACTAGTGTACTCTTATTCTTATGACTAGTGTGCTCTTATTCTTACGACTAGTGTGCTCTTATTCTTATGACTAGTGTACTCTTATTCTTACGACTAGTGTGCCCTTATTCTTATGACTAGTGTACGCTTATTCTTATGACTAGTGTACTCTTATTCTTATGACTAGTGTGCTCTTATTCTTACGACTAGTGTGCTCTTATTCTTACGCCTAGTGTGCTCTTATTCTTACGACTAGTGTGCTCTTATTCTTACGACGAGTGTGCTCTTATTCTTACGCCTAGTGTGCTCTTATTCTTGACTAGTGTACTCTTATTCTTATGACTAGTGTGCTCTTATTCTTATGACTAGTGTACTCTTATTCTTATTACTAGTGTGCTCTTATTCTTATGACTAGTGTACTCTTATTCTTACGACTAGTGTGCTCTTATTCTTATGACTAGTGGACGCTTATTCTTATGACTAGTGTGCTCTTATTGCTGAGTTGACCTGTTTCTCTCGTCTTACACATTTCATTGTACTGTTGACCCTGAGTTAACCTACATATGACAAATAAACTCTTAAACTTAAACTTAAACTTCGTCCTGTGTGATCACATTAACTCACAGTCTCAGTGAAATGACACGTAACTGATGAACTCTGATCTCACCACAGACACCTCACGCATTCTCTACAAACCAGGGCGTCCAAACACCCACAGCAAAGTCACACACCCCTTAAAACACCCACAGTAAAGACACACACCCCTTAAAACACCACAGCAAAGTCACACATCCCTTAAAACACCCACAGCAAAGTCACACATCCCTTAAAACACCCACAGCAAAGTCACACACCCCACAAACACCCACAGTAAGGTCCACACTCCTTAAAACACCCACAGCAAAGTCACACATCCCTTAAAACACCCACAGCAAAGTCACACACCCCTTAATACACCCACAGCAAAGTCACACACCCCTTAAAACAACCACAGCAAAGTCACACACCCCTTAAAACACCCACAGTAAAGTCACACACCCCACAAACACCCACAGCAAAGTCACACACCCCTTAATACACCCACAGCAAAGTCACACACCCCTTAAAACACCCACAGCAAAGTCACACACCCCTTAAAACACCCACAGCAAAGTCACACACCCCTTAAAACACCCACAGGAAAGTCACACACCCCACAAACACCCACAGCAAAGTCACACACCCCTTAATACACCCACAGCAAAGTCACACACCCCTTAAAACACCCACAGCAAAGTCACACACCCCTTAAAACACCCACAGCAAAGTCACACACCCCTTAAAACACCCACAGGAAAGTCACACACCCCTTAAAACAACCACAGGAAAGTCACACACCCCACAAACACCCACAGCAAAGTCACACACCCCTTAATACACCCACAGCAAAGTCACACATCCCTTAAAACACCCACAGCAAAGTCACACACCCCTTAAAACACCCACAGCAAAGTCACACACCCCTTAAAACACCCACAGCAAAGTCACACACCCCTTAAAACACCCACAGGAAAGTCACACACCCCTTAAAACAACTACAGGAAAGTCACACACCCCACAAACACCCACAGCAAAGTCACACACCCCTTAATACACCCACAGCAAAGTCACACACCCCTTAAAACACCCACAGCAAAGTCACACACCCCTTAAAACACCCACAGCAAAGTCACACACCCCTTAAAACACCCACAGTAAAGTCACACACCCCACAAACACCCACAGCAAAGTCACACACCCCTTAATACACCCACAGCAAAGTCACACACCCCTTAAAACACCCACAGCAAAGTCACACACCCCTTAAAACACCCACAGCAAAGTCACACACCCCTTAAAACACCCACAGGAAAGTCACACACCCCTTAAAACAACCACAGGAAAGTCACACACCCCACAAACACCCACAGCAAAGTCACACACCCCTTAATACACCCACAGCAAAGTCACACATCCCTTAAAACACCCACAGCAAAGTCACACACCCCTTAATACACCCACAGCAAAGTCACACATCCCTTAAAACACCCACAGTAAGGTCCACACCCCTTAAAACACCCACAGCAAAGTCACACACCCCTTAAAACAACCACAGCAAAGTCACACACCCCACAAACACCCACAGTAAGGTCCACACCCCTTAAAACACCCACAGTAAAGTCACACACCCCTTAAAACACCCACAGGAAAGTCACACACCCCTTAAAACAACCACAGCAAAGTCACACACCCCTTAAAATACCCACAGCAAAGTCACACACCCCTTAAAACACCCACAGTAAAGCCACACATCCCTTAAAACACCCACAGCAAAGTCACACATCCCTTAAAACACCCACAGTAAAGACACACACCCCTTAAAACACCCACAGCAAAGTCACACACCCCTTAAAACACCCACAGCAAAGTCACACATCCCTTAAAACACCCACAGCAAAGTCACACATCCCTTAAAACACCCACAGTAAAGACACACACCCCTTAAAACACCCACAGCAAAGTCACACACCCCTTAAAACACCCACAGCAAAGTCACACACCCCTTAAAACACCCACAGTAAAGTCACACACCCCTTAAAACACCCACAGCAAAGTCACACACCCCTTAAAACACCCACAGTAAAGTCACACACCCCTTAAAACACCCACAGGAAAGTCACACATCCCTTAAAACACCCACAGCAAAGTCACACATCCCTTAAAACACCCACAGTAAAGTCACACACCCCTTAAAACACCCACAGTAAAGCCACACACCCCTTAAAACACCCACAGCAGAGTCACACACCCCTTAAAACACCCACAGTAAAGCCACACACCCCTTAAAACACCCACAGTAAAGTCACACATCCCTTAAAACACCCACAGTAAAGTCACACATCCCTTAAAACACCCACAGCAAAGTCACACACCCCTAAAACACCCACAGTAAAGTCACACACCCCTGAATACACCCACAGCAAAGTCACACACCCCTTAAAACACCCACAGCAAAGTCACACACCCCTTAAAACACCCACAGCAAAGTCACACACCCCTTAAAACACCCACAGGAAAGTCACACACCCCTTAAAACACCCACAGCAAAGTCACACACCCCTTAAAACACCCACAGCAAAGTCACACACCCCTTAAAACACCCACAGTAAAGTCACACATCCCTTAAAACACCCACAGCAAAGTCACACACCCCTTAAAACACCCGCAGTAAGGTCCACACCCCTTAAAACACCCACAGCAAAGTCACACACCCCACAAACAACCACAGGAAAGTCACACACCCCTTAAAACAACCACAGCAAAGTCACACACCCCACAAACACCCACAGTAAGGTCCACACCCCTTAAAACACCCACAGCAAAGTCACACACCCCTTAAAACACCCACAGTAAAGTCACACAGCCCTTAAAACACCCACAGCAAAGTCACACACCCCTTAAAACACCCACAGCAAAGTCACACACCCCTTAAAACACCCACAGTAAAGTCACGCACCCCTTAAAACACCCATAGTAAAGTCACACATCCCTTAAAACACCCACAATAAAGTCACACAGCCCACGACGCAATGACATCAGTTCAACAGAAACACAGCTCAGATATAGTAAGTATACACAGAGATAGGTCAGTGTGTTAAACATCTCATCTACTTTACATTGTGAGGACTCTATGTGAATACACTGCACTAGCAGTCTGAGCAAAGTAACAATGATAGCTCTTCATCTTAGCTGCCTGTGGGAATCTTACTCACAGACTCTTCAACTGTTCAGAGAAAAGGAAGATAAACAGTTCTGCTCCAGTTGCGTTCACTGTTTTTCAGAAACCCCAGACAAAACCAACGCAGACAGACACTCACCGGACCCACTGCTCTCAGCAGCACACTCAGTGGGGACGGGTTTACTCACTCTGTCAGAACCAAAACATCCAAAATCACTTCTCTAGACACATATTCTATTGGTCATGAATTTGATTTGCCATTTGTCGCCATTTCATTCCATGGGAAAAAAGAGGCATCAGTAATAAATCCTGTCAGAAAAACATTAACGAGTCCTGTCTGATTGTTAATACAGCCATTTATCCATGTATTACAACTGGATCTGGATTTAAATGGGGGGGAAACAAGACCAAAAAAACAAACAGGCCTTAGATGTCATGAACAGCCCTAAACAGTTTTATTAGCACGAACGCTAACACATCTAAACAGCCATGTTTGTAGAGGTGTAGCCATGTCTTTTTTTTTTTATGTTACATAGCCAATGATGGTGCTGTGCCACAAATTAGGTGAATTAGTTTGTAACTATTATTGTACTGCTTACAGAGACATGTGGTCAAAAACAGGCGATAGAAAACCCAGGGAAAACCAGTGGTCCATTTGCGTTGCCCTGCTCTGTTAGTATCAAAGTTAAGATTAAATGAGCACAAACATGAAAGGACTGCTTCTCAGAGTGACGCCCTAGACGCCTCCTCAACACAAGGACAATGAAACGAACCGCACAGATCCAAACATTTGTCGACTCGTTCTGAAAACTGTCGTCTGGCACATCTGGAGAAAATCAGCAGCTGTCTCCTCTGTGTCACTGCTCCCCCTGCCATTCCGTGGAACTCCGTGTTTCTCTCCTCAGCCCGGCTCCGTTCCCGCCCTCAGAGTCTCATTGATTTACGCTTCACCACGCACACAGCACAGACACACTGATATCAATAATTCCTCACTTTTCACTGAAAAGAAAAAGTTCAAATGACAATTCTGAAATGCCTCCAATTCAGTGCATCTTTTCTTTCAGCTTCTTCTTTGTGACGTTACAATGAATGCAAACACTTTTCCTCTCTTTTTCTTTTGTTTGTTTGTTTTCAATACATTCGTGTCTGCAGATTTTGAAAGTATATATGTTTTTGCACTAAGGAGTAAAAGGGAACATTTTCCTCCCAGCTTTTCTCCAACTCTCACCGATTACAGTCAGAAGAGAGGACAGAGGAGTCAAAGACCCCACAACAGGAACCTGTAAACACTGGGCTGTGTGTCTAGACAGTATCTCACATACGCTCTGAGGCTTAGACTCAGTACAGGACAGTGAGTACAGTTCTCACCAAACGTATATTCTAGCCAAAAAAACAGCACTCTGCATCACACACACACACACGTATATATGTGTATGTATTTATGTATGTACGTATGTATGTATGTGTGTGTGTGTGTGTGTGTGTGTGTGTGTGTGTGTGTGTATGTATGTGTGTGTATATATATATGTGTGTGCGTGTGTGTGTGTGTATGTATGTATGTGTATATATATATGTGTGTGTGTGTTTGTGTGTGTGTGTGTACACATGGTACATATATATATAGTAGATGATTTGTAGGGGGATGAAGGGGGACGCCATCCCCCTTGTTACCAAAATGACCAAAATGTATCCCCCTTGTTAATCTATAATCTACCATCCCCTATATACTCTACAAAGTAGAGTCAGTGACCACTGGGCCATCTCCCCTGTTAAAAATTAAGAAATTGCCTATGATATATATATGTATGTATATGTATATTTGTGTGTGTGTGTGTGTGTGTGTGTGTGTGTGTGTGTGTGTATATATATATATATATATATATATATATATATATATATATATATATATATATATCAGGGTTCTGGTTTTTGCCTGATAAAATTTATAAAAAGCCAATAAATTAAAAACTTGCCGGTCAAAATGTCCGGTAATGCTGCTCATACAATCAAGACGGCACTGTGAAGTCGTCTGGAGGAGGAGAGAGTGACGCGGCTTATGCGCATTGGAAGCTGCAAAGACGCATTGGACACGTTTTATTCAAGTCGACAGCGGAGGACTGTACCACAGTGAAAAAAGGAAAAAATAAAATGTTACCTGGTGGCCTGTATATAGGTTACATATGATGCCGTGTAGGCCCAGCCTTTTTTTAAAAACAGGCGACAGATGTTACAGGTTACAGATGTTTCGTGATAACCTACATTTTAGTGGCTAATGTTGAGGTTTTGCTCAGTCGTTAAGCCTACCATTTGTTTTGTTTAATCGTTACTGTTCATTTAATGGTCAAACTGATTTGAGGTTGTTGTCATTCTTTCATCAACCGAGGTGTACATTATATTTGCATTAGTGACACAGACTGTTACTGAAATGTGACCGGTAAGTTTCAGATTTGTCCAGTAACATAAATGTGTGAAGATAAATTCTGTCTTTACACTCCACCGACAAGAAAAAATCCTAGTGGAAACCCTGATACACACACATACATACATACATACATACATACACATACATACATACATACATACACATACATATACACACACGCACACACACACACACATATAGATAGATAGATAGATAGATAGATAGATAGATAGATAGATAGATAGATAGATAGATAGATAGATAGATAGATAGATAGATAGATAGATAGATAGATAGATAGATAGATAGATAGAGACCAAAGCACTACTTAGGTAGACACAGTTGCGTTCTCACAAGTGTTTTTGTTATAGCCCCGTCACGGTTTCTGTTGGGATGGGTTAAAGTGGGCTGGACACACACACACACACACACACACACGCACACACAGGAGCAGAGCTCTCAGGATTGAGTAAAACACTATAGACTGCCCTGAGCTCCTGTGAAACATTACACTACCTCCCACTATGCACTCTCCAGCTAATGTTTTAAATGAAAGCATTAATTCCAATCAATTTATTAGCAGTTTCACCATATAATTGAACCCAGTTCATCCACGGTGAGCCCAAAACACTTCATCATTAAATCAAGCATGTTCAACTCGTAGAGCAAACGGCCCTCTTGCTTTCAGCTGCCTCCTTTATCCATTAAGTCAGACTTCACGTTTGAGAGCTACTTAATTAATTCATGTAGGGGGAATATTAAAACCTCGCCGAAGTCAATTATAGATTTGATCACTTTGGAGGCAGGTTGAGGGTGCAATGATACCTAACGAGAGGAGAGACTTTAAAAACCTCTACGGTTAAACAGGACCCCCTGCCCCTTTTTGGAGGGCTGTCAATGTCCAGCATTAAGTATTCTCAAAATCTGGTCCACTGCATTTTAAACGTTTCCTCTAATCATAGCTCTGTATCTTCACAGCTACAACACCACTGCAGACAGGATTCATTTTTTTCATTTCAAAAAACTGCAGAGGTTTGCGTTGACATCCGAGAGAACATGGTGTGTAAATGTCAATATGAGGTAAACAGACATGACTGGATACACGAAGATCCAAACATCTGTGTGACCTTCCCTCTCTCATTCACTGGACGCCAACAAATCCCAGCTCTCATCCAATCCCCGCTCTCATCCAATCACAGCTCTCATCCAATCACAGCTCTCATCCAATCCCCGCTCTCATCCAATCCCAGCTCTCATCCAATCCCAGCTCTCATCCAATCACAGCTCTCATCCAATCCCTGCTCTCATCCAATCCCTGCTCTCATCCAATCCCTGCTCTCATCCAATCCCTGCTCTCATCCAATCCCCGCTCTCATCCAATCACAGCTCTCATCCAATCCCCGCTCTCATCCAATCCCCGCTCTCATCCAATCCCCGCTCTCATCCAATCCCCACTCTCATCCAATCCCAGCTCTCATCCAATCCCAGCTCTCATCCAATCACAGCTCTCATCCAATCCCTGCTCTCATCCAATCCCAGCTCTCATCAAAGGAAAGTTCAACTACTAATGGCTACTGTGGAATAGTGCGGTAGCATATTTACATAATCACATAATCTTCAAAATCTATCATAACTCCATAATAAAACCATTACAGATCTAATCATGTTCTCTGCGGTCGAGTGGTTAGACACAGCTTAGTCTCGCTGGCCAAAGCATTTTATTTGTGTGAAGAGCAAACAACAACTTCTGTCATATCATACCGCGGTCACAAGTTTATGGACATGGAATCGAGACTGGGATTAAGACACAAAGGCTTTTCTGATGTAACAATGAATAAGTGCAATTCTTATTATATTGCATTAACACAAATGATTAATTTAATAAGACAGGAAGCAGATCACTGTGCCATAAAGTGTTACCTAAAGTGTTATTTATAGGCTATCAAAAATAACCTCACTTTCTTCACAGCACATCATTTGTCAATATAGTTACTGGTTTCACTTTTGTTAAACACTCTCCGAACACTAAAGCTAACACACCTGGTTAACATAATTCACTCATCTGCGCTGATTGTCTGAATGCTTTTCTCTCACGAACGGTACAAACTCTTACAGAATGTTTGACATCATTTCAAACTATTTGAGAATAACACAAATTCAGCTGTCACTGAGCCCGATCTGATTTAAGATTAAGCAGTTACTAGAAAAAAAATAGTACACAAGGAAATCAGTATAAGAATCATTTCCAAAACCGTGAAAATGATGCAGGATGTTAATACAGCATGGCCAAAGTAACCAATGTAGAGCTGAATAACAGCCAGAGAAACTTGCTGAAAGTTGTACGTAGATTTCTCCCCTGGAGCGATGAGACTGGGTTTAAAGGGTGCATGGACTAGGTTACCTGGTTACTCATCATAGAAATTCCCGTTTTGTCTTTAGATATCATCCGAGTCAAAAAAAATGTTTTCCTTACCGTTAAAATTAATGTCCTCAGCTTTGTTTTGATTGACTGTAACTACAAACATTTGTTTCACGAAGGTATAAATGATAGAACATTTTTTAACTGATGGAATTCTACACAAATTCCACAAAAAATTAACATTACAATATGTCGTTTGTCTATGAAAATGTTAAAATTCTACAAGCACTGAAAGGTTTTTGATCAGTTAAAAAGCATCTGCATGCATGCAATAAAGCAATATTATAAAGATCACTTAGCACACAACCAATCATTCCATAAAATTTCAGTGATACCACTATTTTGTTAAGCATTCACATGCGACAACGATTAATAAATAAAACGCATAAAAATTCATTGTAAAACTATAATGCATCCACTATTACAATGTAATAAAAGTTATTGCTCTCTCTCTCTCCCTCTCTCTCTTTCTCTTTCACACACACACACACACACACAGAACAGAGAATATTTGTAATTTGGTAACATGAAAGCGGATAGATTAATAGTCTCTGAACTCTGACCGTGAATGCTAATTAACGTAAAAGAGTTTGCTGTGATACTCGCCACATAAACTGTCACCTCAATCACTGTGATGGGGGCGACGTCACGTTGACAGCTTTGGAGAGCGCTTGCCAGGATGTTTGTACAACAGTTTGATTGTTGTTGAGCGCATGTCTTTATGCAATGGGAGACAATGAGAAGGTACTACTGAGCCAGGTTCTAAGAGCGCTATGTTATGTCTGCATATGGGTGTTACTGGACCCAGTGTCATATACAGACAATGTGTTCTAATCTAACTCCTGGTTAAACCCACTCCCAATATGACACTACTATGTTTCAGAAAGCAGGTTTAGTGCAAACTCAGAGTTAGTTAACTCAGAGCATGTGGTAAACCCCCTAATAGAGTAGCCCAATGACTTTGTTTTGCCAGGAGAATGAAGCCACAAAACTAAACCTGTTTTCTGAAACAGGGCCCTGGACAAACAAATTAACAGTTGATAGTAACTGATCCTGGAAGTAAATCTGGCCTCAGTCCAATCTCCTCCATACAGTTATAAAACACGTAAAAAAAACCCTGAGGATTCTTCTCTCCTCTTTGCTCTTGATATGCCCTCCTGTTCAAGGTACTGAAAAATATTTTTGTTATGCTGCTCCTAGTTAGACAAAATCCTTTAACTTGCACTGATCACACAGCAGATGTAGCGCTCGAACTCAGAGCGTAAAACGTGACAAAAGAGGCTAATAGCCAAAGCTAACAAAACTCGCTTTGTATTAAGAGTAACAAAAGAAATAAAGACACTGCTAAAAATAATTGAGAGGACAAGACAACAGGGTTTCGCTACTCTAGACAACAGGTCTCAGAATGAGGCTCAGGTGTTGGGTAAACTACTTGTTTGGTGTCCTTTGGATGAACTGCCCTCTCCTGCCTCCTGTTTCGTGGAATGTCTCATGACAGCAGCCCCTTCCTTGGGCAGTTCCAGATGCCCCGCTCAGTCAATCTGTGAGAGTCCTTGGCGAGACTGGAGTTTAGGATGTCACAGGACTGAACCCGGGATCATTCTTCCAGACTATATCCCTCCCAACCTGATATTGAAGATACTGCCTCACTCTACGGCAATCAAAGAGTTGATGCATCGTGTAGGTAAGTTGCCCATCAGTTAACCTGGGTGGTGAAAAAGAGCACAAAGAAGGGACAGACAACAAACGTAAAACGACTTCAGCTATGAGACTTAGGCAATGTGAAACTGTATGTTACTGGTTGATGTGTCAGGCAACCTTGAAAGAACCAATGAACTTGGATACTAACTCTCATGACCCTACTGGAAGGGGCAGGTCCTTGGTGGAGAGCCTCATTCCCTGAACATGGCAGAATAATCCGGCACGGCGCCATCATCTGTTTGCAGCTCGCTTCTGTTGTCTGGAACTCTGAACTGCCGTGACTGTGGCTGCTCTCCAAAATCTCTGATAATGCTCCACCAGGCCCTCAGCTGATGGAAACAATTTTGTGTGCTGACTTTGAAAACCTATCAACTGCTGGACTAATGATGTTACTGTGAGAGGCAGGGAGACCTGTGATGAAATCAACAGAGATGTGTGACCACAGACAAAATGGTGCTGATGAAACAGTTCGGTCTGAAAGATGAGGCCAAAGGCCCGAACATCGTCATGCATGTCTGGCCAAAACCTTCTTCTCAGGATCTCATGTGGTGCGACAGCTGCCTTGATGCCTGGAGAGCCAAGAGGAGTGACCCCAATCCAGAGGCTGAGAACCTGTGGAAATGGGCACGGACAGAGATCCAGGAGGACCCCCTCCCGAGACTTGTTCCCGCCTCTGTGCCTGCTCTGTAATGCTTTGGATCTTCCTCTGAAATGGTGCCAGGGGGTGCACGTTGGGAAGAGTGAGCCCAGAGAAACCACACTGAGAGCAGAGGGTATCAGTATTATTATACTTTGACCCAGGTCCATAGAGAAGTAAAACTGAACTAAATAAAAAACCTACCTGGTTCAGTGTGAGTTCAGTTGATAGGCCTCTTGGATGAACAGATGGATCATGTGATCTGGCCAAAAGACAAATGGGTGGGCTGCGCTCTCCAATCCTATAATGCCAATATTACGGCTATAAGCTCAGAATTGGCCACATCATAACTCCTCTCCGCAAGAGCAAGTGTCCACGTGAAGGGTCGGTCGGTGTCTGGGGGGATAAAAACCGAAGAAAAAAAAACATTATTTGAATTTATTGAGGTCCCCTGTGCTTCAGGAGTCCATTTAATGTGCTTGGATAAGCCTCCAGTCAAAACAGTGAATAGGACTGCACTGGAGCTAAAATTCCTAATAAATCTGTGATTCTGGAACATAGCTGGGGTATTTACAAGACCGCAAGTCATCACCAGATACTCACAATGACCACTAGGGGTGACAAACACAGTCTTCTATTCAATTCCTTCCCTAATCCTGACTAGACTGTGGAGATCGCACAAGTCCATCTTTGTAAAAACTGGCCTTATGAAATGTTTTGGTGGTGGACAACACAAATGGCAGAGAAGAGCCGTTCTTGACTGTCATCTCGTTTAATCCTTGGTAAACAATGCACGGATGAAGTCCGATGTCCTTCCTCTCCACATAGAAGAAGCTCTAGCATGGGATACAGATGGTCAAATGAAGGTACTCCTCCACAACCACCTGAATGTACTCCTCCACAGCCGCAAACTCAGGAAACAGAAAGGGAGAACATTCTCCCTTCTGGGGGCCAAGGAAGGAGGGCCCTGGAAGGAGATGGGTGATGCAGTCATAAGGGTGCTGGAGGATGTCAAACTTCAGCCAGGTCATGGTTCTCTGGGGGGTAACTTAGAGGTGCATATGAGGAGAGTTTTGGGGAGTGGCTGAGGTGCACCTAGTGGCAGTGGCAGTGGCCACAGTAAGAGTCAGATTGCCAGCACAACATAACCCACGACTAGAGGTCCCTCAGACAAGAGGAGACGCTGGTGACCAGGAGAAGTGGTGATTACGCAGAGTTAGCCAAACAGGAGGGGATGGAGAATGGACTCTTGGTGTTCATCGAAGCCTCCCAAATGTACTCCTCCAATTTCAACGTTTTGCGGTCATTCACATCCATATGATAGTAAACAAATGGTCTCTGTGCTTCAATGTGACTATGATCCATTTTGTGCATAGGTGTGACAGAAGGAGAGATTAAACATGTAAAAACTGGTTGTAGAACTAAGACCTCCTGACTTCTGAAATCACTATGGACAGATGTTATTCAGACAGTAAGTGAATAAAAGACTTTTAAGTGGTGCTCAGATACATGCGCTGCTGTTCTATACAGCTTAAAGATACAGTGCTTTGGTGGGAATTATGTCAGAGGCGGTGAATCAGTCCAAGCGTATTTCTCCAGTGCTCTCTCAATGGCAGTGCATTTGAAGAATGGGATAATCTATCGCTGTCACAGAGGCAGCTGTAAAATTATAGAGACCTAAAACGTGCAGCAGGTCAATCTTTGGTGTTTCTGAGGGTAGAATCACCAAAAATCACCATGCCCCAGATAATAACACAAAATTTCCACAGGTCAGTTTGTTCAAGAACAGTGCTCTCCATTGGAAAGGTCATTATTTTTTATTGAGCTCTCACTCCACTGTAAACCACTCTTTGAAGTTGTCTTCTTTTTTTCTCCTGCATTGAAATTCTTTATTTAGGTCTGCAGCGCACTGACATAATGGGGCGTTTGATAAAGGTTCAGTTTAGCGTTTGACAACAGATTACATCAGAGTGCTTTTCTCCATCCTTTCCCAGTCATGACGCTACAACACCACAAAATGATCATCACACAACCCATGGCCACTGTGTGATGGTCCATTTAGCTCAGAGTTTTAACTTCAGAGTTTTGGTTCTAATGCATGCATGCATATGAAACGACTGTACGTGTGAAATGTGAAATATCTGCCCTTAGACACTGAATACACACATATACACAAAAGCAATGTTTACACCTCCACATGAACACTCACACTGCTGTACATTCACATACAAACATTTAAGTAATTCCTTTACACAGGAGTGCAGGATTTTTCAACTGTCTATTTGTAGTAGATCATTTTTCTTAAAAAGACATTTCATGTTATCAGAAATTGAAAAGCTTTATTTCAGTTTATATATATATATATATATATATATATATATATATATATATATGTGTGTGTGTGTGTGTGTGTGTGTGTGTGTGATATATATATATATAAAGCTTTATTTCAGTTTATTTCAGCTTTTCACTATTTTTCCTTCAACAGTTACAGGATTCATTTTAAGGCATTGTGGTTTAAACGAGTTTTCACTGAGATTTAGAGTTTTTTAACTCCTAAAAACCATCTGATGTCATTGCTGAATTTTGGTTAACAGTCTTGCCTCACAGCGGGGCTTGCATGGCAGGACATAGCTGCAGCGTCGGTTGAGATTTGAACCGGGAGAAAGACAAACCGCGCCTGCAGGAGGACAGGCAGAATACAGTAATCTGTGGGGGATTATGTGAAAGATGAGGGGGTCAGACTCTTTTGAAGTTATTGCACAAACAAGACAGTGTGAGAGAGCTCAAAGTTTGTACTGCAAATGGATTGCAATGTAGACATGCCCTCCATTATGAGTTTCTGTTCAGTGACATGTACGTACTGTATATGTGAAGCATTCGCATATGCGCGTGGATGTACTTCACTGGTATGTGTTTCAATTGCAAGCGCTATCTGACGTCAGGATCTGAGTTGATTCAAGAGGTTCAGTGTTTTCGACGGTAGGATTTTATCTACTTGTTGTAGTTAGGGTTAGGGTGGGGTTAGACCACCCTTCGTGTTTTGTGTCGACCAGCCAAGACCGATTTGGATGGACGGACCTCCTCCGTCACTGACAGCGGAAACACGTGGGTAAATAGGAAGAACACTGCATTGCGCGGGCCGTGTTGTAGAAAGCAGAAATGGCGGGTAAGTTACAGAAATCAAGATCTAACACGGTTTCACATTATGTTGTTTTAACATCAGTGGTGACGCAGACTGGGTGATTTTATATTTCGGGCTACAGTCTCACGGCTCTCCCTGACATATCTGTTGCTTTTTGCAAAGGCAAACTGCCTGTAAGCTAAGTAAGCTAGCCAACAAACAGTGAACTGTCATGTAGATTAACGTAGTTTAGCGTTGTTCGGCAGCCTTGCTAATGTCAACATTTCATCTATCTATGCTATAAACTGCATAGGTAAAGACACAAAATTGTATTCTCGATGAAATATTTAAGACCGCACTCTGCGTTTTAAACTGACTGGGAAATGTTACATTTGCTTCCACTATTTTCAGTTAGCTTTAAAAGTGTCAATGCAAAAGATTTATACGTGCAGCAAAGGGTTACTGTAGAAGACGTATTACTAGAATTATTACCAAACGATGCGACGACCCTCTTAAACTATAACTTGCTTTATTTGCAGCTTGGAGCTAAACGTTGTTAGTAAACTTTCGGTGCAAGGATATAGCGTGTTGCGTAGAATAGTCTCACTGTGGCCTAGCGGTCGTTTTAGCCGGCTAGCTAACTGGAAAAGGTACGAGAGTGAGAAAGTTAGTGTTGGAAATATTTTAGGATTTAAGTACGTCAAACAACACTTTCGGAGTTTGTAAAATGATCTGTCATTGTGATCACTGTCCATTTGTATGTCGTACATATCGCTGTCTCTGCAGTTACGTTATACGCTTCATTTTACCCACATAGGTATGAACCAGATGGAGAAGAAATTGGCGGAGTACAAATGCGACACCAACGAAGCTATATGCCTGAAACTCGGTAATAATGTTGTCAGTCGCCTGTTTTAACGTTTACGATGACTGTGAGCTTTTTCATCGCCTGTCGTTTTGCGGTGTGTATACTTACTGATCTCAAATGTGTGTCACAGTCCGTTTCCCCGAGGACGTGGATGACGACAGCACAACATTCCACCCTGAATACAGCCATCAACTGTTTGGCGATGAGTGAGTATCAATTGTCTAGACATAGTTTAATTAAAACGTCTCACACATATTTGGCTACACTGCTGTGTGCTTTATTATTGCTCTGCTGCATACAGTTTCTCTGTGGAAGTAATCCTTAATTCATCACAGTCAAGTCGACTTTATTGTCCTCATATCCATATACAAGTATGCACTGGAATGAAATATAACTTTTTATAACCATAAAAATTGTGTTCATTAGTTAATTCATAACTGCTTCACTCTGTAGTTCATAAATTAAGACTCATATATAATGCATGTGTTCTCACTGAGTTGTTCTGTTTTGTCTCTTTCACAGTGAAGTGGCCTTTGGCTACAAAGGTCTTCAGATTCAGCTGTTCTACAGTGCTGGAAACCTCAGCACCCTGTTTAAAGTCAAGTACTCAGCCAAAGTCACAGAGAAGTTTGACTGTGTAGAGGTATGTCTGTGTGACTACTTTACTGACCCGTATGGAGTGTCATACTTTCCACCTTCACAGAAATGGGCTTGTGGAGAGGAGATGAATGTCAGAGGCCAGAAGTTGAATGAGCTGATCTCCTGGTTGTTCGGGAGAAACTTTTTTGTTTCTCTGAATTCTTTCTCTTTTTCCTACATCTGTGAAGTGTTGATACGGCATGTCTGATGGCACTCGGGGTGGATGTAAACATGTAAATGACACTGCGTAGACTTTTGGAATGACTTTTTTACAATTCAGACTACAACCAGAGAAAATAACTGCCCCCCCCCTCCCCCCGTCCCATTTTGGGTTTTATGTGTCGTTTGGGTGTTACAGGGCTTAAGGAACCACTGCTTCTTTTCCTGGTTTATGAAGGTGTTGAATTTGTCACTTTTTGGTATCTCGGTCTAACTGTTGAAGGTGAGAGTGCTCCAGCTCTGCTCTGTATGGTCAGCCCTACTGGTGGGCAGAAACACAGTGTGTGTCTCCACAGTGTCTCTTGCTTTGTGCTGTCACTCTAGTTAAGCCATATTGATTTCTGCTGGACTGTTACTTTTTAAAAATCACATTTGAAGTGCCTTGTGGTTTTCTGCCGAATGTTACACTGATAAAAACCATACAGAAGTACCGCACAGGGTCAGCAGCACATTGGTCTGAGATATTCCTGGGTTTACATGACGTGGACATGACTCCAGTGTTTGTGGTTTAACTTGAACACATTTTGGGAGAGGATCTGGTCCATTTACAGACAGTAGTGATAGGTACACCCTCTGTCCGAAGCCAGTAACACAAGAGTTTATCCAAACCCTGTGTTCCTTCACAGTAAATACTCTCTCACAGCTACACACTAAATACTGTCTGACAGCACATTAAATACTGTATCATCATGCAGTAAATACTGTCTCACCGCCACACACTAAATACTGTCTGACAGCACATTAAGTACTGTATCATCATGCAGTAAATACTGTCTCACAGCCACACACTAAATACTGTCTGACAGCACATTAAATACTGTATCATCATGCAGTAAATACTGTCTCACAGCCACACACTAAAAACTGTCTGACAGCACATTAAATACTGTATCATCATGCAGTAAATACTGTCTCACAGCCACACACTAAAAACTGTCTGACAGCACATTAAATACTGTATCATCATGCAGTAAATACTGTCTCACTGCCACACACTAAATACTGTCTGACAGCACATTAAATACTGCATCACACTAAACACTGCCAGTGGACAGAAGAGGGCGTCCTGCCAGGGAGAAAAGTGTGAGAGGAAGATAAAAACACAAAAGGCCGTTACACTGATTATACAGTTTGGTGTTTTCTGCCTGTTGGTTCAGATATTCATGGGTTTTATGTACGTGTCCAGTTCACTCCCTTTGTCCCCCTTTGTCCATTTAAATCATGTTCAGTGTGGTACGGGCCGATTGTACGTGTGAGATGGTTTCGCTGAAACTGTGCCGTGCTGTATTTGGATGTTAAACGCACAAGTTTTTCCTGGAAAGAGCGACGAACACTTTTAAAAACAATGCCGCGATTTTCTGGTTTGAAAGGATACATTGTGATCCAATCAGATCTCAAGACATTGTGGAAATCTCCCTGAAATGAAGGTGAATTCCCCAAAGAGGCTGAGAGGACGGAGGTAGCATTGTTTGTTAATATGCGCTAAGCAGCTCCAGTGTTTCACAGACTGTGTGATCTGTACGTGAGGCGCAGAAGAGAGGCTTAGACAGCGAGATGGGGTTTTTTTTTTGGGTTCCTCAGCCCCTTCTGTAATGCAGTTGAGCAGCGACAATGGAGGGGAGCCATTCATCTGCAGGTGCGTTACTTCCACCGGGACGTTAGCCGATCCCTGAAAAGGAGAGGAATTAGCAGTACACGGTATTAGCCTTTTGTCGCGCGTTTTGTCCCGTGCGTCTTCATTTCCCTGTTTTGAATGTGGAACAGCGAGGGGCTGGAGGGAGAGCCCTGGGTCCTCTCAGCCAATGAGAATGGTGTGAAAGGTCTGCTTAGCAACTTAATACAGAGTGTTCTCACGTCAACCCGGCCCGACATGGATACAATGCAAACATTACAGCTGAACTAACCACGCATTCTGCTGAGTAAAATATCTGGGGGGAGGGGGTCCTTTGTGTGCCGTGGCCCTTTGAGTCGCGGGGGCAAATTCATTTGATTGAGTTCTCTTGCCAGACTTTGAGAGGAGAGAGCGGCCCATTATGGTGGTTCAGGTTTTGTTAAGTGGAGATCAATTCATTAAATTTTATTGCCCAGTGAGGAGCAGAGACGCATTATTGTGGGAGCCTTCATCAAATATTCATGGTTTAAGATAAGCAGTAAATGTATTGAATGAAGTGGTCTTTCAGCGAGGGCCCTGAGAAGGCGGGGGGCGGGGGGGGGGGGCCAGGACGGGGGGCTTTTCAGACATGCTCAGCTGACAGTCTTAATTGCCTAATGTTTTTCCTTTTTGTGTCACAAAAATATGAATTCTTTTCCTCTTTCATTTGGCATGTGCTCAGCCTGCCGCCGCTGAAGCGAAGGCCTAATGACAGAACAATAGCGACTCATTCTGTGTGGACTGGTTTTTATGATTCCATGAAAGCAGGTGCTGAGAATGTAAAATAGAAAACACTTATGTGTATGGATTAAAAAAAAACAAAAAAAACCCTGATTGACTGTGTTACTTCTGCTTTTTTACACAGAACCCAGGAGAGAGTGCTGTAACATCAGAGAATGTGTACATGTTAAAATGAAAGTGTATGTTTGGCGGATGGAGTTAACAGGCAAATTGCCCTCTGTGAAATAAAATGTATATATGATATATGGATGTATTCTGTAGCTTCATTTGTGTCGCATTGCTGCAGCGGTTTCAAATGTTTCCGAATCTTGTTATCATTGGCTTTATCATTGATTTGCTGTCTGTTCACTTCATAACAGTCCATAACAAATGCTTACTTGGTTAACTGAACCTGATGATACTTGTTTGTGTATTTATGCGTGTGTCTGTCTGTCTGTCTGTGTCTCTGCAGCCTGATGATGTGGAAGGAAAGATCAGAGAGGTTATCCCTGCGGGATTCAGCTGTAATACTGATGACTTTATTTCTCTTCTGGAGAAGGAGGCAAACTTTAAACCGTTTGGGACGCTGCTGCACACATACACCGTTCACAGTGTGGAGGAGGGAGAGGACCTCACCTATCAGATCCATAAAGTACGTGTGTCTGTGTGTGTCTGTCTGAGTGACTCTGACAGTTTTAAATGGATGTATACAGTTTGTCAGCAAATCAACTGTAGCTGTGAAGAGTGTAAGAGTGTAGAGTGTGTAGCTGTGATTAGGGCTGGACGGTATGGTCTAAAATTTATATCGCGGTATAATGTGAAGCATGAACGGTAATGGTATATATCACGGTATATTGATTTTTTCTTAAAATTTCAATCTAAATGTTTCTGAAAGGGTAAAGCACTGGTATGGTAACTGTATGGCAGCTATTACTGTCCTCTTAACTGTATTACCAGGACATATTTCACAAAGTACAGAGGTATTTTAAGAACAAGTACACAGTGATGGCATTTGTTATGTTGGTCCACTGCTGACTTTTTTTCTATTAAGGGCAGTCTTTGGAAAATTCGATTAGTCGATAGAAAAATAGCTGTTAGTGGCAGTCCTAGCAGCAATTACGTAGTTATACTGAAGAAAAACATTTGTTATAATGAATTGATGCATTTTAGACATCAAAAAGGTAAATTCATAAAAACAAAACAAGGATGCGTCGGTTTAAAATATTGATGTCGGCGCATTTTCAGCATTGACGTCATCGATTACGTTGACTGATCGCGGCAGCCCTACTGTTTCCACACAGCAAAACACCTCGCAAATTTCGCCCTACCACTTTTCGCTCTGGTAGAGTGGTCACAAGTTTGTAGCAATAAGTAAGCAAGTTTGGCTATCCTGAGAGTAGCAGACAAGTTTAGGTGCTTATAATGAGGGTCTGCAGTGGTCTATTTGCCCTAACCACAGCTGTTTAGAGAGCTTTGCCTACAGCTCTGGCCCCAGCTTCATGTAAAAAACAATCCGTGTTGATGTAGACACAAGTGGTTGCCCATACATCTTTAAATCATATACATGTTTTCATGCTACATGTAGCCTTTAGCATCTTGGTCGGACTTTTTTTGTTAGTCTTGCCTCTCTAGAGGACGTCACGTACCAAACACATCACACGCTGAACTGATTGGTTCTTGCATGGTTCTCATTTGCATAAAATTGGGGATTTGCCATCTCAGTTTTGACTGTTTGGCCAGATTCGCTCCGATTTCACCCAGTCAGAGCGAATTTCGCCCCCATACAACCTGAACGAGAGCGAAGCGAGATTTCGCTGCAATGGAAGGGTACCGTGAGGGCGCTACCAGCCAGCACGGTATAGTCAGAATCCATACTGTAGTGCAGATCCATACTGTAGTGCAGATCCATACTGTAGTGTAAATCCATACCGATGTACTTTTTATACAGCTAATACTGTCCACCCCTAGCTGTGATTAAGGGTGTGGTGTGTGTGTAGCTGTGATTAAGGGTGTAGTGTGTGTAGCTGTGATTAAGGGTGTAGTGTGTGCGGCTGTGATTAAGGGTGTAGTGTGTGTGGCTGTGATTAAGGGTGTAGTGTGTGTGGCTGTGATTAAGGGTGTAGTGTGTGTAGCTGTGATTAAGGGTGTAGTGTGTGTAGCTGTGATTAAGGGTGTAGTGTGTGTGGCTGTGATTAAGGGTGCAGTGTGTGTGGCTGTGATTAAGGGTGCAGTGTGTGTGGCTGTGATTAAGGGTGTAGACTATGTAGCTGTGACTAAGGGTGTAGTGTGTGTGGCTGTGATTAAGGGTGTAGTGTGTGTGGCTGTGATTAAGGGTGCAGTGTGTGTGGCTGTGATTAAGGGTGTAGACTGTGTAGCTGTGATTAAGGGTGTAGTGTGTGTGGCTGTGATTAAGGGTGTAGTGTGTGTAGCTGTGATTAAGGGTGTAGACTGTGTGGCTGTGATTAAGGGTGTAGTGTGTGCGGCTGTGATTAAGGGTGTAGTGTGTGTGGCTGTGATTAAGGGTGCAGTGTGTGTGGCTGTGATTAAGGGTGCAGTGTGTGTGGCTGTGATTAAGGGTGTAGTGTGTGTGTAGCTGTGATTAAGAATGTAGTGTGTGTGGCTGTGATTAAGGGTGTAGTGTGTGTGGCTGTGATTAAGGGTGCAGTGTGTGTGGCTGTGATTAAGGGTGCAGTGTGTGT
Organism: Chanos chanos; assembly: GCF_902362185.1. Lineage (NCBI taxonomy): Eukaryota > Metazoa > Chordata > Actinopteri > Gonorynchiformes > Chanidae > Chanos > Chanos chanos. Next base: position 824,865 of record NC_044504.1, read on the forward strand.
GGCTGTGATTAAGGGTGTAGACTGTGTAGCTGTGATTAAGGGTGTAGTGTGTGCAGCTGTGATTAAGGGTGTAGTGTGTGTAGCTGTGATTAAGGGTGTAGTGTGTGTAGCTGTGATTAAGGGTGTAGACTGTGTA
>NC_044504.1:830000-1012500 GCF_902362185.1 Chanos chanos
CGGGCCACAGACATGAGCGATGTGGAGCAGGCGCGAGATTACCGCCTGGAGGTGAAGAAGAGGCTGTATGGACCCTACAGGGTGGGTTAACGCGTCAGTGTAAAACAACCCAAACCCCAAAGCTCGGCCCCCTCTTTGCCTCACACGGCTCCACTCAGCCGTGGAGTAGACCTGTCTCTGTGTTAGAATCAAGGTCAAACACACATGGAGTAGACCTGTCTCTGTGTTAGTATCAAGGTCAAACACACATGGAGTAGACCTGTCTCTGTGTTAGTATCAAGGTCAAACACACATGGAGTAGACCTGTCTCTGTGTTAGTATCAAGGCCAAACACACATGGAGTAGACCTGTCTCTGCTTTAGTATCAAGGTCAAACACACATGGAGTAGACCTGTCTCTGCTTTAGTATCAAGGTCAAACACACATGGAGTAGACCTGTCTCTGCTTTAGTATCAAGGTCAAGCACAAATTGAGTAAAAGTGACAATAACTCTTTCAGATTCATCAGTGAAAGCCTTTTGCCTTTCTAGAATGTTCCGTAAGAGTGTGGAGCTGCTGAGGTGTTGCGTACGTGAGTGTGTAGATCAGTCATTCCACTGGGTCTGCTGACACCCCCATCACACACGAAGCAGCTTCTTATTTGGCTGTATAAATAAAGTTTTGATATTCAGAAAGAGGAGAGGAACAGAGATCTTGTCCTCAAGGATATATTAGCTGGTCTCTGTCTCGGCCGTGTTCATCTCATTTCTCTGTTTACTCCCTCCCTCTCTCTCTCTCTCTCTCTCTCTCTGTCTCTGTCTCTATGCATTTTAAACAGTCTTTGTGAAAATGTGTGGTTTTCACTCGTTGACACCTCAGACAGTCCCTCTTAGCATGACAGTTTTAGCCTCTGTTAAAGCTATGCTAAAGCCAACCGTCTAACGTGCGTTACGTGACTGTCTGTAACACGACTGTGTGTAACACGGCTGTCTGTAACACGGCTGTCTGTAACACGGCTGTCTGTGACACGACTGTCTGTGACACGACTGTCTGTAACACGGCTGTCTGTAACACGACTGTCTGTAACACTCCGGGATTTGTGGACAGGCTCCACCCAGGCTTTCTCCTCCAGCTCAGACTGGAAATACACTTGCGTCAGACGGGAAGGGCTCCACAAACAACATAACAGCGCCCTGACTGTTATCGCCTTATTGCATTTACCCATTTGTCTCTGTGATTAAAGACGCAGTGCTCTTGGCCCTGTTGTGGGAAACCAGAAGGCCACACAGGACTCTGTGTGTGTGGTGTGTGTGTGTGTGAGAGAGAGAGAGTTTGAGAGATTTGGTTGTATGGGAGACAGCTTAGCTCTGATTTCTCTTTCAGATCTGGTCCTGGGTGTACATGGTACTAAAGGTTGTCACATTAAATAATATTATCCAATATTACACTCTTGCACCATGCAAAGACTACAAATACCTGTTTCCCAGACGACAGTCAGCGATTAATGCTAAGGAGAGGGGAAAAACCCGGCAGGACTCCAGACCTCTAGCACCATGCACAAGACACTCGGCTGTTTGTTTTGAAAATGTGCATTAGTCTCAGTGTGAGTCAGATGGAAGAGGAGTGAGAGACTGGTGCCTTGGCTTTGACTGATGGGGACCCGTATTGGCGTGGGGTGGGAATGCGCTGAAACTGTACGAAGGTTTCCCAACCGAAACACTGGAGAAGTGTGGGAATGCTGTGTAGTTGATTTTAATCTGTTGACAATTTCCTGATATTATATCTTGATATGTTAGTGTGTTCTGTACATGCTGGTTGAGTTTAATCAGTTTCCTTCTTTACTGTGTCATTCAGCTTTTTGCCTTGTTTTCTCTCATTTAATAGAACTGTTGGGCATCGATGTTTTAATGTTCAAAATAGTAACCAGGCACAGAGGTGGTTTTCAGTAGTAGTCTTCTTCACTGGAGTTCAATGATGATACAGTTGAAACAGGAGCAGAGAGGAGAGAGGAGGAGACTCTTCTGCACACGGTGTTACTCAGACTGAGTCATGATGTTACTGACTACAAAAAACAATTTCTCATCCAAAGATATACCCATGCTCCACAAGGCCTTTGACCTTGTCTGCCATAGATAGCAAATACCTTTAACCCGTATCTGAGAGTGGGGTCAATATGCCTCATGTAGAGTAATGCACAAGACAGAGAAATACACATTCTGATGAGACTTCCATATATGGTACATATGTTTAAAATGTACACATAAGCATGCCAGTATGCAAGCAGTGTGTGCATACGTCACCGTTATCTCAATACTGGAAGCATTCTGTTATTACAGAGAATATTCAGCTAGGCCCCACAGAACCTTACTTTGTCTCTCTCTCTCTCTCTCTCTCTCAGAAAAACCAGCGAGAGATAACTAAGATGAAGAAGTGTTTGCGTCCTGAGGAGCTGGCGTCTCACGTGAGCCAGATGGACACGCAGGTTCAGCACGAGGAGCTGGAGAAGAGCTACCAGGAGGTTCTGGGAGACTACAGGAGAGTGATTGAGCGCCTGGCACTGGTCTAGGATCAGTGGCAACGGAAAGGACAAGCAGGTGGAAGAGGAGGCTGCAGGACTGAGCACAGGCGACCAGTAGAACGTTCTGTTTCATTTGAATCCATTCAGGCTCTGGCCCGTCACTGGGGTCTGGGGTCACTTCTCTGAGAATTTTGGAAGGTGTCTTTTTCCTGCTCTGTGGTCAGGGTGGTGGCAGCCCAAGTTGTTTGTTCCGGTTTGGCTCAAACGCAGAACGTGTAGGCGGTCTGTGGGAGCGTAAGCCGTAAGCTGCCGTGTGTGTTGGTGTAAAAGCCCGAGTCGAATCCTGCTCTGCAGATGGGATACCCTGACCCGGCCCACGGACAGATTCACCACCTCTGTATGCTTCTAGTGGCGTTAAGACATGTACAGTTTTTTGACAAGCGACGTTTCCAGAGAAGGCCGACTTTTCCCTGCTTTCTGTGTGTGTGTGTGTGTGTGTGTGTGTGTGTGTGTGTGTGTGTAATTACTGTGAGTGAGGCACAGTGCCCATTCTTTCTCGTCAGATCGGAGGGAAACTTTTTCTATGTTGATTCGTTTTTTGCTGTTATTGTGCTTCCTGCCCTCAAAGCTCTTTCCTGGAAATGTAAAAACAATGTGGTTTTTCAGACACTTCATACAGACAAATAAAGTGTTTTCTATATTATACCGGAGCGGTGTTTTTTTTTTCTCTCTCTCTCTTGATAAATTAGCAGTGTGGCTCTTGAGAAATTCTCTCCCTCTTCCCTTACGGTTTAAAGGAGGGGGCAGTTCACTGCCGCTGGGATGACCGAGCCAGTTATAATATGCACTCTTACTCAAGTTTGGATCCGAAATTTAACAAAACTCTAAAGGTGTGAAACCATAAACAAGGCGGAACAATCCCAAACGGTTACTTCTCATGTGAAATCTTGGTCTGCAGGCCACGCTCTGAGCACGCTCGGAATTGCAGGTTTTGTCCGCGAGCCTTAAGGAACCTGATTTGACCCGTGAGTTCGTAATCTATCCCCAGAATATCAGAAGCTGTTGTGTCAGTGCTCGATCAGGTGAGTCCATGGATTTGGAAAAAAAAAATATTGTAAATGTTTTTTTACGGGGCGAACGAAGCAAAATTTAAAAGCGGATAACAAGTCCTTGTTTCACGCACGGTACTGAGTCAAATCAAGTTAAGACAGAAATTCTTTTTGTGCACCCTCTCACGGCTAATGTAACTTCTGATTGCAGACGGTTGAGTGTTTGACTAATAGCTATTTTGCCTTCCAATTTAAAACCTCTTTACCTTGTCAGTCCACTTAGGCACGTCATCGCGCTGGAGCGGTCAGCACGGGCACTTTTACACAGAGCAGTTAAATAATTAAGGTCTGTGGGTTAAATTTCATTTTTCCTCCTCTTCAGACGTAATAAGTAATGCCCAGAATACTTGACCATCTCAGATATTAATTGAATCCACTCATGGTGCTCTGGCCTTGGCATGCCTCAGCTTCGCGTTGGGTACCACTTCTGCTGAATGACACGCGGAAGGTAAAACCGTATGTGTTATCAGAGGAAAGGCCGCTGACTAAGATTTTTGTGGGTCGTGGTTGCTGAATAAGAGTTTGACTTATGTATTTGTCTGTTTATTTATTACACTGACGCAGAGTACCCACCGTGTCTCGGTCTGCTTAACTCCAGTTTACCCTAGCTCGCCCCTGGGTAAGGTCATCTGATCACCTCCTCAGCTGTCCAGTACCCACAGGGCCAAGGTGTGACGGGTGTTTGTTGGTGTTAATTAAAAACATTCTCGTTAATCGAAACATTACAACTACTCAATCAACAATTAAACAAAGGAGCCGTTTAATCATGTGCGCAGAGTCGTTGGTGTTGGTTGGAGTAAAGTTAGCATGCGTGCGAAGACAGATGTGTGTGATTTGCTTAGCATGTGGTAGCTACAGTATCCTGTGTTTCGTTACTCTCTGCTCCTCCTCTCCAACTTGTTTGAGGGCATACGGGAAAACAAGCGCCTATTGTATTACAATGTTGTGGTTTTTTTCGATAAGGTTTTTTACTCATGAGATGTGTTCAAACGTGAATTTGAGGAGCGGACTTGGAAAATGACTGTGATTGGCGGGGACTGACTCAGGGGGTTGTTTCCAGTGGTAATATAGACCATTCTGTATTGCAGGTTTGTGTCCTTGCTCACGCACTCACTCAGCCATTTGGTTGCTCAGAGCCAAAATCACAAGCAGGAGAACAGAGTGGAGGAGAGATGAGACGCGGTATTTTCCCTCAGTCAGAATTGCAGATTACCGTGCCGAGTCCATTCTGAGGTCATCACCTGTCTGTCGGGTCAGTTCTTTCCACGGGGGGTGGGGGCGGAGAGCGCGGACTGAAAGGGGTTTTCCGTCCGTTCCTGTTGTGTTTGATTTGGCCAGAGATGTGTTTTTCCTTTCTTTTTCAGTCATAGTCCACATGCTGGGTGTGCTTCATGTGGCAGATTATGAATATTGTGTGTGTGTGTGTATGAATGAGAGTTTAATACAGATCTGCGGCCCATCATCCCTCTCTCTCTCTCTCTCTCTCTCTCTCTGTAAAAACGATGCAGAGCTTCAGACTGTAACTCCAGTCTCTGGTTTCACATGTTGGCACAGCTCTCATCCGCTTCCAGTTACGTACTGGCGCCTCTGCACCCCACAGCTGAGACAGACAGCGCGTTTGGATCCGGGCCCGGTCCGGCTGCACGGGAGGACCCGCCAACCTGATACCTGAGCAGAGGAATCCCGTCGTCTTAGTGCCTGTATTCCCAGGAGACACAGATGGAGGGGGGGGGGGGGGTGAAGAGGGGCCCCCTCCCTGCTCCTCCTTATCATGTTCCTAGCGTATTGTCTCCTCTCTGGTCCCTCACATTCCTGGGGGGCATCGGACCCCCGCCCCCCCCCCATCTCCACAGAGCTTTCCCTTTCTCTACCAAATGAGCCCTCTTTTAGATCAGGTCCAAAGCGCTGACAAGCCCAACACAAACACCGTTAAGGAAAGCCACTTTGACATCTTTTAATAGCGTGTGCCAGAAGAGCAGTGATTTCTGGTTGTATCTGTAAGGAAAGAAGATCAGGGGAGAGGGAGAGGGAGAGAGAGTGTGTGATAAAGCTGGAGCGCTGGTGTGGATGACCCAGCAAAGTTAACTGGAGGTTTCTGTGTTTGGGTGAGCCTGTGTAATCTGCCCAGTAAAAATCCCTCTTAAATTATATGGCTGAGTTTTTAGCTCCGGCTGGAGCTCGTCTCGTGAGTAAAAGTGCAGGTCGCTGCTGGAACCGAAAGACCCATCTCACGTGCCCTGAGAGGTGTCTTACGGCGTTCAGATAACTGAACTGCCGGATTAAAGGTTAATCAATGTATGATCCTGATCCGACCTAGTTATTTAAAGATTTCTTCTCAAAATTGCAGAGTTGTTTGCCTTTTGACATTTTTTTCCGTTACGGTGTTGTTTTTCCACTGCGGCGGCTCGCGACCGAGAGTCCTCCGGGTAAATGTAAAGAGCCGACTTATTTATGAGGTACAAAACTTCACTACTCAGTTCAGTCTCTTCAAAGTTTTATTTTACAGCAAGCTTTACCATGCAGAATTCATAGAAAAAGATACCCAAGCAATATGCAAACTTGATTTTAATCTTTTTTCTTTCTTTCTTTTTATGATTATTATTATTATTCCGCATTTATATGTGTTGATTGGCTGTTTTCAGACAGAAGTGGACAAAGTTGAGTTGAAGGAAAACAAATCCCGCGTCTCACGGAGTGATTACAGATGAACGGAACTGACTTCTCTCGCCCCTCTACAACATTTTTCCCCTACAAAATTGAAGTTTGATTAAAAGTGACAGTTGGACCAAAGTTGTAAATCTATTTTAACAACAATAAGAATGTATTGTTTTGAAAGGTGATTTACATAGTGCAAACGCTTTTAAATAGCATTTGCTTGTATTGAGGTGAGTTATAATGATTGACATTGATTGAACAGTTATACTTCACGGCTTGTTGTTTTTTGTCGTTTGTGATGTATGTAGGTAGTGCTGAAAATGTAAACAGGCCTTTCCTGTATCACAGTTCAACAGAGATCTGGTTTCAGACTCCAAAGCGGGCGCTGTCCCAGCTCGGCAGAACGGTTAGGTAAAATATTTAACGTGTTTTGTCGTCCTCATCCGATGAGCTCATTTATTACAATTTACCGCCCTTGTTTTGTTTAAACATTAACGTATTCTAAACGGACGTGAGCAAATACTAATAGCCACACATCGTTAGATTCAACATGTGTTACCATAAATGATTTGAAACAGTGACACATGTGTTTAATTCACCTTATCTGGGTGCATATTGTGGTGCGGTATTATAAACACACGAGGAAGTGGCGTGGGAGATGTTAAAAAAATTAGGTTATAATTTCAGCTGTTCAAGAAGAGCTGCTTTGATACGTTTATGATATTTATCAAGACTTATTGGAGTTCCAAGCAAAGACATTAATCTTGTAAATCAAGCGGTGGGTGGGGGACCAGAACGTGCTCGGAGTAGTTTTCTAATTAAAACAGCCGCGTCAGGCAGTAATCTGTACGGCACAATCAGCTCTCGGATTTAAGGGAGACGAGAGCAGGGGCCAGGAGAGAGGAAGAGTCCAATCGAGATAGCATCAACCCAGGCAGACAGGAAGACTCTGTGATCTTGTCAGGTAGAAAATCTTGGCAGCAGGGCCGCGCTCTGAGTTACCGCATTGCCATTTGAATATGGACGTACGTGTACTGAGATTTGCCTTTTAAAACTTGTCTTGAATTTAACATTAGGCCCCCTGGTTATGAAAACGGTAGTGAGATGTAATTTTATAGTATAATTGTTATTAAGTTTATAAAACAGTACTGTTAAACTTGGCCCTCGGAGAAACTTTTGTCAGCACGTCATCAGTAACGTGACTCATCCGCGCTTTACCATAGAGCTTGCGCGAGCTCAAATAGAGTCATTTATGTTCAATTAAACGAATTGAAGCAAAACAGCATTTTTCAATCACAAAACCAACGTGACAAAACTCATAGCGAAATTTATTTTGTTTGAAATCGTTGAGAGGGAGAGAGAGAGAGAGTTAGAGAGATAGTTTCCATTTCCCCCGTCTTTCTTCATGGTAAAAGCACAGTGACTCTTATACGCAGTCTACGCAGTGTGCTTACAACTCAAGATGGCAGTGAGATGGTAGGAGGTTTTCATTCTCTTGTCTTGAGGCCCCAGTCATAAGACTGGGCTGCAGGAGTTACAGACTGCATTAATCTCTTCCATACAGACGTGCCCAGCAGACAGACACGGAATGTAATAGATATTTTCTCTGATGAAAATGTCTCGGCTGAAGTGTATGGCACCATGAATTACTGAAAAGATACTGTATAGCAAAAAAGTAACTGATTAATTGATTTAAAAGAAGCTGTGAAAACATACACAGCATTATCAAATACATAATCAAATGAGTACAACTGAATAGTTTATGTTTTGAAAATTGTTAGATTTTCCACATCTGCATCTTTGGATTGGTTATATGGTGTGTTTGCTGCAGTTTGGAGGGGGGGGGGGGGGGGGGGCGTTTGTTCCTGTAGTCTATTTTTCGGCGGGGTGCAGGCTTACTAAGGAAATCGGAATGTTGTATGCAGAGAGAGGAGACGCTCTGAGATTTACCAGATGCTCAGTGCTAATTAGGGGCTAGTATTCCCCTGGTAGCCTGTGTGTGAGAAACCATAGCCGCTCCGACCTGCCTTGATGGGCATGGCGTGTTTATATTCCAAACATCGCAATTTTACAAACATCACTTTGTTATTTGCTTTATAACCTAAGATTATTATTTTAAAGTAAGAATCTGTCATTTTTTGCCTGTCGGACCTGTAAATGTAAAGTTGATCCCACCTATCTCTCTGTGTGTGTGTGTGTGTGTGTGTGTGTGTGTGTGTGTGTGTGTGTGTGTACGTGAGCGTCTGACCATGGTTACTCTTTTCGTGCTGTGTGTGTGTGTGTGTGTTGAGTAGACCTCTCTCAGTAGCTGTGACCTAGTGAGGTTTGGCGGCTGTTGTTTCTTGCTGCTCTCAGGGTCTTGCTCTGGCCTCTAATGAGAGACAGGCTGGTGAACTGCTCAAGCAGGGCAGCACTCGATTCTCCCACACACACTCTGTCCTGTCAGAAAGCTTTTCCAATCCACCATTTTCTCCCCTCTCGCTCTCTCTCTCTCTCTCTCTCTCTGTCTCTCTCTCTCTGTCTCTCTCTCTCTCTCTTTGAGGACGCTGGCTGGGCTGTGTGTTAGCCGAGCTTGGCTGTAAAGCAGCGTAATGAAGTGACCGTAGACTCTTGCGGATCCACACAGAGGCAGCTGGCTCTCTCTGCCTGCTGACGGGCTTTTGTGTGGGGCCCACACACTCCAGAGGGGACGGGCGGCCGGGCAGGAACACGCTCACTCAATGTGTGTTTGGTTCTCTAGAGGTCAGTGGCAGCCAGGAGAGAACAAAACTCACAGTTTCTATTCTGACTGTTTTCCTTTGAGCGTTTCACTGCACGTCTTATTAGCACTGTTGTGCCTGCATTGGCAGGTGGACCACGACTCTTGTATGACTCTGCTTGATCTCTCCTGTTTCGGTATATGTTCACTTTCAAGCCTCTATGTAAATAACATGATTTATGCAATGTCAAGTTCACTCCAGTCAGGTGATGTGACCACGGCTGACCGCCGCTGTAAGTCGGTCAGAGGAGTGAGATCCGTTAGAAACATGAGCTGCGGCGAGCACAACTGAAAAATGACACAGAAATGACTGCATCACAACAATCATCTGTGTGGGCAGATGCGTTACCGTGGGAACCGTGTTACTCAAACCAAGTCTCTTAGCAACAGCAAAGCCTGCCCGAACCCCGCCATCCTGATACTGTTGTGACTCTAAAGTTCTGAGTTCAAACTGGAAGACTGTGTTCCTACCGTAATTTGATATTTAGCATAATTGTGTTATTTTCCATATTGTTTCGTCAGCGTTCGTAATAACACTTATCCGTTTGTTTACCAGGAAACCAGCAGTCTGCAGTCCATCTCCCTCTAAAGCTCCACAGGTGTCTGAGAAGGACCTCACCCCAGCATGCAAACCCGCACCTCAGACAGGCCCTGGGCGCGGCTTTGGCCCACATGTCAGAGTGTTTTTTTCTGTGAATGTGTTGGGAGGTCTGTGCTCAGGCTCTGTGTGAAGGGGAAGGAGAGAGAGCAGGGCCGGATGTGAGAGGAGACCTCTGCTTCATGGCTGCCCGCGGGGCCCTGGCGGTCGTGCTAGCGCGGCGTTGGGGATCAGGGTCCTGGCTCCTGTCCAGGCCTTGGCGCACTGATGGCAGGGTCACTCTCGGCCTGACCTGGGCCCTGCTTGCTGAATGTTGTTATTATTAGCCTGCTCTGCCCCCCAGGCAGCCTGTCCCCAGAGCAGGAGGAAGCCCAGACTCTGTGGGGAGCGGGAAGGGGGGGGGGCTTGGTCTTTGGAGCTGGCGAACAGCTGTGTGGGTTAAGGTCCCGCAGGGGCCCTCCCCAAATCACACCACTACCCCCCACAGGACCTCTGCATGAGCTGAGCATGGGCCTCCACTGGCAACAGCCGTACATCCTCTTTCTATCTATCTATCTATCTATCTATCTATCTATCTATCTATCTATCTATCTATCTATCTATCTATCTATCTATCTGTCTAGCTGTCTGTCTAGCTGTCTGTCTGTCTGTCATTCCATGCATCACAACCTTAGTTCTGTCATGATATGACACACATCCCAGACCAGCGTCGTCTGACCAACCTAATATAGCACCGAGTCCCAGCTGAGGCCAGCCTCTCGCCTTTTACTGCTCTGCACACAGGGGTGTCTCTCTGGGTGGGGAGTTTGCTTTGCTGATCTCACCTCTGTGGATGTGCTACGGTGCTGCACTCACCTGCAAAGTGTGTGGGAATGCGGGAGTACAGGTGACCTTCATGTTATTTTACAAGGGCTCAGAGACGGTAACGTGCTTCAGTCACGTGAGCTATTTCTGTCGTTTATAAAAGAAAAAAGATCTGATCACAGAAGCTAAAGTTACTTTTGGCCTTCTTACTGAAAATGTTTCGTTGAAACATCAGTCAGCGTTTTTCCATAGAGATCACCTCCGTGATGGGAGCATGTTTTGGTCTGTTGCTAGCAGACAACTTCAGGGCCTTCTCCGCTGTGTAAATAGGCTTGGAAATTGCGTATGCCCTTTGACTGGTGCAGTAATTACGTGGATCTTGGACTATTTTCCTTGGCAGCTTGAGAGGTTAACCCTTGGAGGGCTGGCGACCTGAGGCTCTCTCGCCCGAGCCTTCTCTGATCCTTCTCAAAGCTCTTCTTGTTCTCCTCTCCCCTGAGCCTGGTCCACCCGTCATCTGCCGCGCTGATCTCCGAGCGGCTCTCCGTGTCTCTGGGCCTGGAGACGGGGGTAAGATACATGGAGACGAGGGTTCCCGATTCCCATCAGCCTTTGCACATTGCCACGGGGCAGATGTTGCTGCCTCTGTTGAAGACGAAGTGTCACTTTATTCCGCCTCCGCAAACTCGACCCGAACTCTCACATGTACCGGTCCCTGGACTTTGGCTCACCGATGTGCTGTGGCTCTTTCACGGTCTCTGCTTTACTCTGAGAATCACTGTGTGGAGAAAATCTGATACATCCATACTGCTGAAATCAGTCAGTTTTACTGGTCTGTATAATCTCTATGTGAAACCAGTTTATGTGAACACACAATATAAGTTTATTTTTTGAGGGGTGGAACTGGGATGTTTGACCTCTTGGTTTCAGGTCTTTAACCATGGAATCTCATGTCATGTTTTTACCCATATATGGTAGGACTTTTTCAGTCATTATGGCTGAGATCAGGGGATTGTTAAAATCACAAATAGCTTTCTGAGTGTCCATCAGATAATGCTTCCAACAGGGATGCAAATTCAGCCCCTCTCTCCCTGTGAAATACACAGACTTGGAGAGGTTCAACCGTAATGGAAAGCCCTGGGCTGGCCACAGAGCTGAAAGGGTAGGTGGAGCGCTGGCCTGTCGGCTTTGACTGATGGTGTTACCATTTGAAATGGCCTGTGAAGGTGCAGCTTTTTCTAGATGTATTGCAGAGATGTTAAAAAAGGCAACATGTGTGGTTTCCTCCATCTACTTCCCACATTGTTACTGTGGGCTGCTTCCCCATGGGTGCTGGACCTCTCTCTGACCTCTTACCCGCACCATACACAGAGAGGAATGGAAGATTTCAGACTGGGTTTTTGTTCTGGAGAATGTAGACTTATGTAACGTGGCTTGTTTCTTTAAGATATTTTAAATTAAAGTGATGTCAGAGTGGGACAAACCAGCCACTCAGTCGTGTCGTTTTTAACAAGCCCGTTTGGACTCACGGAGCACACAGAAGCCCCTGTCGGTACCACATCGGTGCTCTCTGTTACCGTAAGGGCTGAGTCACATTCAGTCAGGCTGACGTCCTTATCCAGGTCTGCCTTTGTGATTGGCTGCCCTGTGTGTTTGAGTGTGGGGGTTTGAACTATGAGTTGATGAGTGGATGGGGGGGCCGCTGGCCTCCTGTCTGTGTGCGTGAGCAGCTGTGTAATCAGGGCTAAGTCCCCACCCAGCCGCAGCGGAAGAGACCCTACGCTCTTCATCAAGTGCCTCTGTCTCCCGGCCAGTAAAAGGGACTCCTGATGACTTAGCCGCGCACGCAACCTGTCTGCAGGTCTGACCTACCTACTGATTTACTGAGGACACAGGTGCCCCCGACCACGGAGGCTGTAAACGTCACAGTCCCGAGTCTGAGGGACTATAAAGACACGTACACACACACACACACACACACACACACACACACACTGGGTTCATTTGTAATTTACAGTGGTTACTGTACGGGTAATCAAGTGAAATATGTGATAAATCCCAGGCATGACCGGGCTATTGTCAGACCAGACTGAAAGAGAGGTTAGTAAGATCACTCACTGTGTCACCACACACACTGCAGGTCTGTACTGGGCCCTTACCCATCCTGTATTAAACCCTTCCACTGGTGTCTCACACGCCTGGGCCACTGGTGAAGTCAAAAAAGAGCAGAGGGGACTGAGTGATGCACGGGGAGCCCAGCACGGTCCCTCACGTGATGAGAATGAATGGCTGCTTGCAATTAGGTGTTTTGCCTGCTAACCAGAGATTTGTGCCATCTATGTGGCGCTCAGTGAGTGATAATAGGTTGGAATCTAATCAAGTTATTGATTGATTTATTGAACATTTTACCATATGTAAAGCATTTAACTGGCAACCCATCATTAGCAACTGTGCTAATTAATCCCACCTGGCTTTCTAAAATAAAACAGTTAGTTAAGTTTGCACTGTGAGGTAGGGCCACTTCAGTTTTGTTTATGTCATTTGACTTGACTGTAGAGGGACGTTTTATGTGAGAACACACTGCGTCACGTAGAGTGGTCAGCACAGCGGCTTACAGAACATCGCGGTAGGGACAGAGCTCAGCTCAGAACTGCTGGATGCTGGATTTTTTTTTTTAGGCCAAGTTTTATGGCAGAACATCCAGTGCAGAATTGTTGTGTGGGAAGATGAGAGACAGGGGTAGATATGTTTGAGCTAAACTGAAGGAGGGGAAAAGCTTGAACCCGCTGGAAAAGAGAACTCATCAGGAATCGCGAGGTCACTGCTTGAAATTCGCAGCGAGGTAAGAAGGGATCCAGCCGTACAGGTTCTAACTTCTCTTCCTCTGACATATTGTGCCCGCTGTGTCAGGTACGTCAGCCCTCCACCCTCTGTGTCAGGTACGTCAGCCCTCCACCCTCTGTGTCAGGTACGTCAGCCCTCCACCCTCCGTGCCCCCCACCCCTGAGGCCCCCCAGGGTCCCTGTGACATGAGACCTACGTGGGACCTTCACCGGAAAAGAATATACTCATTTGCCCTTAAAAAGAATATACTCATTTGCCCTTAAAAAGAATATACTCATTTGCCCTTAAAAAGAATATACTCATTTGCCCTTAAAAAGAATATACTCATTTGCCCTTAAAAAGAATATACCCATTTGCCCTTAAAAAGAATATACTCATTTGCCCTTAAAAAGAATATACTCATTTGCCCTTAAAAAGAATATACCCATTTGCCCTTAAAAAGAATATACTCATTTGCCCTTAAAAAGAATATACTCATTTGCCCTTAAAAAGAATATACTCATTTGCCCTTAAAAAGAGGAAGTGAGTCCCGCTTTTCATGTGGGCTTTATACAAATACAAACACGGACACGAATACGAATACGACCTTTATTGTCGTTGTACGTGTACAACGAGATTCAGTGTGGAGCACCCAGCTACATAGAAGGAATTAAAATATAAATATAGACTATAAATATAAAGAACATATAGAAACGTAAAAATATGAATATAAAGTAAAAAATCATGTACAGAACTACAGGCTCTAATGGCCTGGGTTTTAGAGCGCCCTCTATGGGTGTGCTTTTTAATGCTGTTGACAAACCACAGCTCGAAACCGCTGCAGGCGTGTAGCCTGGCTGTGTGTAACTCTGTACAGAGATCCTGCTGTTTCCTGCTGAGAACTCTAAGCTCCATGTTTACGCTCCTCCTCAGGCTAAGTGTGGCTCCTGGCACCTCCTCCGGAGCCCCTGATTGAGTGATGGTGAGAGAGCTGAAAGGGTTAACGCTGAGTGCCGCTCCGTGTCCTGAATCTTGAAGTGGTTTTGGAGCTGTGCTGCGGGAGTGCTCTGGGGCCTTGGCGGGCTCCACTCCAGCTCTGATTGGGCCAGTGAGATCACAGACCCCCCACCCCCCACCCCCACCCCAGGGCTCCTCACCCCACATCCTTCCCACTGATTATTACAGCGGCGATGCTGGCGAGGCCTGCCTGGTGCTCTCCAGCTGTTCTCCCAACCTGTGCTTTGGTCCGGGGCAAACAGGAACAATGAAGGAGTCGAGTTTTCCCAGTCTGTCAGGACTTAAACTGGGCTGCAGTTGCCATAATTGTAAAGGACTGGTCACCACAAACTGCCCCAAAACCTACATATTTATCCTAATGCTCTTACATAAAATCTATTACCTACATGATCTACATAAGTGAACCAGTGTTAGCCGTTTTTTTTCTGTTTGTCCTGGGAGTTTTAGCTGAAATGTGCTGTGTAGCCAGGACTGTGGGGCTCTGTGTGATTGTGGGTTGGAGTGTGAGCAGATTAAGTTTCCTCTGGTTTACATTTGCTACTGTACTGCAAAAATGCTTTGTGACCATTTAATGTGAGTTTAGCCGTGCCTGCTGCCTGATCAGAATGCACTGCTACCCCAGGTACAGCTCTGTTCGTATTTGGTAAATGTGTGTCAATTTCTGTTTAGGTCAAACAGTTATTATTATTATTATTATTGTTGTTGTTGTTGAATGTTAAATGCTATTATTAAAAGGGGATTTGATATGATGGATTTGCAGTGCTTTAGTTCTATTGACAGTTTCTCTCCTTTTCCTGCTCTCTCTCTCTCTCACACTCACAAACACAGCAGACATACGTGTTCTCAGACATGGACATACTGATGGACACACTGAGTGCTGTCTGACAGGGGTCAGTGAGCTCAGAGGTAAAGACCTGAGGGACAGCTAGACACATAGGGTCACACGCAGACACGCAGAGTCATAAGCAGACATGCAGGGTCATACGCATATATACAGAGTCATACGCAGACACGCAGAGTTATAAGCAGACATGCAGGGTCATACGCAGGCGTCTCTGTGACAAATTAACAGACACACTGTGTGTCCTGTACAGTCTGGCTGTAAATGAACAGACACGCTGTGTATCCTGTACAGTCTGGCTGTAAATGAACAGACACACTGTGTATCCTGTACAGTCTGGCTGTAAATGAACAGACACACTGTGTATCCTGTACAGTCTGGCTGTAAATGAACAGACACACTGTGTATCCTGTACAGTCTGGCTGTAAGTCTGGTGTTAACAGAAGAACTGATTCTTTGCAGAGTCTCATGATGTCACGTGTCTTGTCTGGCTGTACTAAAGTCTCTGTCTGTGAGCGGTTGCCATGACAATTCTGGTGATACGCTTGTATAAACTGGACTGCAGCAATGCCTTTGGTCACTGTGTTAAAGATCTGAATTTAAGAGTGGCTGTTAGAGTGTTTCTTTGGTACCCTGGTTTGTCTCTCCATAGAGTGTGGAAATTCAGGACAAAAGGGAAAACAAAAATTATTTGTAGCATGCATGGGCTGACACAGGCATGCACAATAGACTCATAATTAACATTGTATTTTTGCTACATAAGCATGCTTTACAACCTTTAGAAAATGGTAATTACATATTTAAAATAATCTCAGTCACATGAGTGGTCACCTCTCTGATTTTTGATCATTCACAGAGGTTATTTTCCCTTGTTTCTAACCCCAGATCAGATGGCCTCTACGCCTGCACAGTGTGAGAGCAATGGTTCTTATAGTTTAATGGGGCTCCTTTCACGCTGCCATGTCGGAAAGCAACAGGGGGTAAAGTCACTTCCGGTATAATGGAGATGTTTATGCTTTTTTTCCCCTTTCTGCTTCATTACATCATTATCTACAGCCGCCCTGAGGGCCTGACTGTGACATCCCCTCATCACATTCACAGGTGCAGCACTGTTTCATCCAATCAGCAAACAGACCTGAGACCGTCCATTTGTAAAACTGTTTTTTTGGGTAGCTTTGGACGGCATTTCTTTTTTATTTATTTGTTTAGTCTGTGACGAATTTTCAGAGAGTGTTTAAGCTGGACTTCATGTTGTCTCTTGGAGACCAGATGTTTCACATACATAGCTAATATGACAGTAACTAATTAACTACCTCTCTGTGTACATGTCTCCAGTGGGTGATTTGTTACTTTTTAACAGGGGGTGATGGCCCAGTGGTCACTGACTCTACTCTATAGAGTATATAAGGTGATGGCCCAGTGGTCACTGACACTACTCTATAGAGTATATAGAGGGATGGCCCAGTGGTCACTGACTCTACTCTATAGAGTATATAGGGGGATGGCCCAGTGGTCACTGACTCTACTCTATAGAGTATATAAGGTGATGGCCCAGTGGTCACTGACACTACTCTATAGAGTATATAGAGGGATGGCCCAGTGGTCACAGACTCTACTCTATAGAGTATATAGGGGGATGGCCCAGTGGTCACTGACTCTACTCTATAGAGTATATAGGGGGATGGCCCAGTGGTCACTGACACTACTCTATAGATTATGTAGGGGGATGGCCCAGTGGTCACTGACACTACTCTATAGAGTATACAGGGGGATGGCCCAGTGGTCACTGACTCTACTCAATACAGTATATAGGGGGATGGCCCAGTGGTCACTGACTCTACTCTATACAGTATATAGGGGGATGGCCCAGTGGTCACTGACACTACTCTATAGAGTATATAGAGGGATGGCCCAGTGGTCACTGACTCTACTCAATACAGTATATAGGGGGATGGCCCAGTGGTCACTGACTCTACTCTATAGAGTATATAGGGGGATGGCCCAGTGGTCACTGACTCTACTCTATACAGTATATAGGGGGATGGCCCAGTGGTCACTGACACTACTCTATAGAGTATATAGAGGGATGGCCCAGTGGTCACTGACTCTACTCTATAGAGTATATAGAGGGATGGCCCAGTGGTCACTGACACTACTCTATAGAGTATATAGGGGGATGGCCCAGTGGTCACTGACTCTACTCAATACAGTATATAGGGGGATGGTCCAGTGGTCACTGACTCTACTCTATAGAGTATATAGGGGGATGGCCCAGTGGTCACTGACTCTACTCTATACAGTATATAGGGGGATGGCCCAGTGGTCACTGACACTACTCTATAGAGTATATAGAGGGATGGCCCAGTGGTCACTGACTCTACTCTATAGAGTATATAGAGGGATGGCCCAGTGGTCACTGACACTACTCTATAGAGTATATAGAGGGATGGCCCAGTGGTCACTGACTCTACTCTATAGAGTATATAGGGGGATGGCCCAGTGGTCACTGACTCTACTCTATAGAGTATATAGGGGGATGGCCCAGTGGTCACTGACTCTACTCAATACAGTATATAGGGGGATGGTCCAGTGGTCACTGACTCTACTCTATAGAGTATATAGGGGGATGGCCAAGTGGTCACTGACACTACTCTATAGAGTATATAGGGGGATGGCCAAGTGGTCACTGACACTACTCTATAGAGTATATAGGGGGATGGCAGGTTAACAAGGGGAATGCATTTTGGTCATTTTGATAACAAGGGTGATGGCATCCCCCCTCATCCCCCTACAAATCACCTACTAAATCTATCTGTATATGACAGTGTGTGTGTGTGTGTGTGTGTGTGTTTGTTCCATAGCAGTATGGCTGTACATGTGATACTGTAGTATGTGTTGTGTTGTAAGTGTGATACTGCAGTCTGTGTGATGTGTGTGAGTGTGATACTGTAGTCTGTGTGATAGTGTTATTGTACTGTAGTCTCTATGGTGGTGTTAGTGTTCTACTGTATTCTGTGTGGTGTTAGTGTTGTACTGTAGTCTGTGTGGTGTTTGTGTTGTACTGTAGTCTGTGTGGTGTTTGTGTTGTACTGTAGTCTGTGTGGTGTTAGTGTTATACTGTAGTCTGTGTGGTGTTAGTGTTGTACTGTAGTCTGTGTGGTGGTGTTAGTGTTGTACTGTAGTCTGTGTGGTGGTGTTAGTGTTATACTGTAGTCTGTGTGGTGTTTGTGTTGTACTGTAGTCTGTGTGGTGTTTGTGTTATACTGTAGTCTGTGTGGTGTTAGTGTTATACTGTAGTCTGTGTGGTGGTGTTTGTGTTGTACTGTAGTCTGTGTGGTGGTGTTAGTGTTATACTGTAGTCTGTGTGGTGGTGTTTGTGTTGTACTGTAGTCTGTGTGGTGGTGTTTGTGTTGTACTGTAGTCTGTGTGGTGGTGTTAGTGTTGTACTGTAGTCTGTGTGGTGGTGTTAGTGTTATACTGTAGTCTGTGGTGTTAGTGTTATACTGTAGTCTGTGTGGTGGTATTAGTGTTGTACTGTAGTCTGTGTGGTGGTGTTAGTGTTATACTGTAGTCTGTGTGGTGTTAGTGTGATACTGTAGTCTGTGTGGTGGTGTTAGTGTTATACTGTAGTCTGTGTGGTGTTAGTGTTGTACTGTAGTCTGTGTGGTGGTGTTAGTGTTGTACTGTAGCCTGTGTGGTGGTGTTTGTGTTATACTGTAGTCTGTGTGGTGTTAGTGTTGTACTGTAGTCTGTGTGGTGGTGTTAGTGTTATACTGTAGTCTGTGTGGTGTTAGTGTTATACTGTAGTCTATGTGGTGGTGTTTGTGTTATACTGTAGTCTGTGTGGTGTTAGTGTTATACTGTAGTCTGTGTGGTGGTGTTAGTGTTCTACTGTAGTCTGTGTGGTGGTGTTAGTGTTATACTGTAGTCTGTGTGGTGTTAGTGTTATACTGTAGTCTGTGTGGTGGTGTTAGTGTTGTACTGTAGTCTGTGT
This sequence comes from Chanos chanos, assembly GCF_902362185.1. Taxonomy (NCBI): domain Eukaryota; kingdom Metazoa; phylum Chordata; class Actinopteri; order Gonorynchiformes; family Chanidae; genus Chanos; species Chanos chanos. Next base: position 849,096 of record NC_044504.1, read on the forward strand.
GGTGGTGTTAGTGTTATACTGTAGTCTGTGGTGTTAGTGTTATACTGTAGTCTGTGTGGTGGTATTAGTGTTGTACTGTAGTCTGTGTGGTGGTGTTAGTGTTATACTGTAGTCTGTGTGGTGTTAGTGTGATACTGTAGCCTGTGTGGTGGTGTTAGTGTTATACTGTAGTCTGTGTGGTGGTGTTAGTGTTGTACTGTAGTCTGTGTGGTGGTGTTAGTGTTATACTGTAGTCTGTGTGGTGTTTGTGTTGTACTGTAGTCTGTGTGGTGTTAGTGTTATACTGTAGTCTGTGTGGTGTTAGTGTTGTACTGTAGTCTGTGTGGTGTTAGTGTTATACTGTAGTCTATGTGGTGTTAGTGTTGTACTGTAGTCTGTGTGGTGGTGTTTGTGTTATACTGTAGTCTGTGTGGTGTTAGTGTTGTACTGTAGTCTGTGTGGTGTTAGTGTTATACTGTAGTCTGTGTGGTGTTAGTGTTGTACTGTAGTCTGTGTGGTGTTAGTGTTATACTGTAGTCTGTGTGGTGGTGTTTGTGTTGTACTGTAGTCTATGTGGTGTTAGTGTTGTACAGTAGTCTGTGTGGTGTTAGTGTTATACTGTAGTCTGTGTGGTGGTGTTATGTTGTGCTGTAGTCTGTGTGGTGTTAGTGTTATACTGTAGTCTGTGTGGTGGTGTAAGTGTTGTGCTGTAGTCTGTGTGGTGGTGTTAGTGTTATACTGTAGTCTGTGTGGTGTTAGTGTTATACTGTAGTCTATGTGGTGGTGTTTGTGTTATACTGTAGTCTGTGTGGTGTTAGTGTTATACTGTAGTCTGTGTGGTGGTGTTAGTGTTCTACTGTAGTCTGTGTGGTGGTGTTAGTGTTATACTGTAGTCTATGTGGTGTTAGTGTTGTACTGTAGTCTGTGTGGTGGTGTTAGTGTTATACTGTAGTCTGTGTGGTGGTGTTAGTGTTGTACTGTAGTCTGTGTGGTGTTAATGTTGTACTGTAGTCTGTGGTGTTAGTGTTATACTGTAGTCTGTGTGGTGGTGTTAGTGTTGTACTGTAGTCTGTGTGGTGTTAGTGTTGTACTGTAGTCTGTGTGGTGGTGTTAGTGTTATACTGTAGTCTGTGTGGTGTTAGTGTTGTACTGTAGTCTGTGTGGTGGTGTTAGTGTTGTACTGTAGTCTGTGTGGTGTTAGGGTTGTACTGTAGTCTGTGTGGTGTTAGTGTTATACTGTAGTCTATGTGGTGGTGTTAGTGTTATACTGTAGTCTGTGTGGTGTTAGTGTTATACTGTAGTCTGTGTGGTGGTGTTAGTGTTATATTGTAGTCTGTGTGGTGTTAGTGTTGTACTGTAGTCTGTGTGGTGTTAGTGTTGTACTGTAGTCTGTGTGGTGGTGTTATGTTGTGCTGTAGTCTGTGTGGTGTTAGTGTTGTACTGTAGTCTGTGTGGTGGTGTTAGTGTTGTACTGTAGTCTGTGTGGTGGTGTTATGCTGTGCTGTAGTCTGTTTGATGCTGTAAATGATCAGGGTCTCTGGTCTGTTGGTCTGTCCCAGATTGTGGGGTATTTCCCCCCTGACTCAGGCCTGGAAGTCTGAGGAGTTCACCGCCCGCCACTGAGCTCCTGTCCCCCAGCTCACTAAAAGAGTGTATTGTGTGTGTAGAGCTGCACTCATCTTCATGTTCAATCTCTTTTTCTCGTCTCTTTCACTGCCTAATGAGACCAGACTATGTGACGACAGCCATTGTATCCGTGCCGGGACGGAGAGACGCTGACATCGGGGACACAGATCAGATTCAGGAGCTGCTGCTGGTCTGGTTCTCTCCATAAACTTGCAGGAGCTGCAGGGCGTGTGTGTATTTGTGTGTGTGTGTGTGTGCGCGTGCGTGCGTGCGTGTAAGCGGATACCATAATTTATCCTAAATTAACATGTGACAAAGTTTTTTCTCTAAACCAGACTTGATATATGGATATTATCTGACTGTACACCCTCTGTGTGAAGTTGGTCAACATCAGATAAATCGTAAATGGTAATAAATCCACACTGTGCTGAGCTGATGTAAAGTAAAACATGTCTGGTTATGATATGAACTATTGTATAAGGAAACATTGTAACACAACAGAACTTTGGCTATGATATGAACTATTGTATAAGGAAACATTGTAACACAACAGAACTTTGGCTCTGATGTGAATGTGTAAGGAATAGGGGTATAACAATTCACCGATATGAATCTGAAACCAGTTTTAACGTGGATGTTAAATGTACCATCATCTAAATGTACCATGAAGCAGAGAATTTCTAAGTAGGACAGAACTTCTACTCTCAGAACTCCCTGTTTCATAAGGGGAACTCGCGAGAGAGTCCAGAGTGAATGGGGGTATGGAGCTGTACCCCCAAAAACTTCACGGGATAAAAAAAGATTTCTGGCAATTGTCATTATGTTTTTTATATAAGGGTTTTAGAAAATAGATATAGTTCCATTTTTAGATTTTTAACGGTTTTCAGTCGTGTAAAATACCTTTCTGATAGTATTGTGATGTCATGCACCACAGGCCACTTTACAGCAATATGGCTTCACTGCATTTACAGGATGCAGAATAACAACAACAAAATATACCTTAAACTCGGCTTTATTTTAATTTCATTTCCCAATTCATGTATCGCGTAGACATGCAGAGAACACGGCGCTCAAACCATTTTAATGGCTGCGTGGACCAGCCTCCATGACTAGTTAGCATACTGTTGCATGCTCAATCAGTCGTAAATCCTGAACGGACCAGTCAGCGTACATTAGCAGAAATGCTAGCGTTATGTGGGCATAATCACCTTCTCTGTAAGAAAAACGAAAGGGCATTAGTATTTTTTCTTTTCAGTTCTGATATATAATTGATACTATATTTGCAAAAGCTTAAATAAAATTCAGCCTTTTTTGTCTAGAAGCAGGTGTAAATATTTATTGTAGCCGTTTAGCTCTGTTCACTCCCATTCATTTAGGACTCTCTCACGAGCGCCCTCTAGGTGAATTGCAGCCAATTTCGGTACAACAACACTAATTGGAAGTGGACAAGCTCTATGTAGATGGGCTTTGTTACAAGTCATGTTACTTTCAAAATAATAACGACCGCCTCTCCTTCACTAATAAATCTGCACAGCGTAACGCGTTGACCTTTCACCTTTGAGGAGAGTAATGTTAACAGTGCTTGCGAGGTAAAAACAAGAACAACATGTCCGACAACGCTGACGTGGTTTACAGTGCACCATCAAATCTAAAATCTGAAGTTTGGAAGACATTTGGATTTTTATGAATAGGAAGGAAAATTGGACAAAATCTGGCCAATCATATGTAAGATCTGTAGAACAGCGATTAAGTACAGCGGTAATGTGAAACTGTTTGATCATACAGTAAGTCTTTTTTGTCTAACTGTCTGTTGGAAAAGTAATAAACGCAATGACATGTAATTCTGAAAAACTATGTAATATTACGAGAACAGTCATAATATTATAAGAATAAAGTTGTAATTTTAGGCTACGTTTTATTTTAGTGGGGAAATATCAGAAGAGTAGCCTGGCGACTATGTTAGAATGAAGAACGTGGTTTCTCAAATAACAAAATACTTAATCTTTTGGCACATCAGCACCACATTATCATGACTTTTTCTTGTAAAATTACAACTTTATTCTAGTGATATTACGACCTTATTCTTGAAATCTCTGAATTTTTTGATACTAATGATAAGCAATGCCACTTTTATAGAACTGGTTTATTTTAATTTATTATGGAAAATGAATGTCTACATCAAACAAATGTTAAGAACTGTATCAGACTGCATCATACGGCATTGCATCGCACCAAATCGTTCCGTCTTAAAATGTATCATCCCTGAATCGTATCGTAGCCCATGTATCTAGATACATATCGGATTGTCTTCTAAGGTAGAGATGCACACCCCTAGTAAGGAAACATTGTAACATAACCGAACTCCAGCTATGATATGAATGATTGTATAAGGAAACATTGTAACATAATGGAACCCTGGCATTGATGTGAATTTGTAAAGAAACATTGGAATATAACAGAACTGTGGTTATGATGTGAATGATTGTTAGGGGAAACATTGTAACATAACAGAACCTTGGCTATAATGTGAATAATTGTTAAAGGAAACATTGTAACATAACAGAACCTTGGCTATAATGTGAATGATTGTTAAGGGAAACATTGTAACATAAGAGAACCTTGGCTACGATGTGAATAATTGTTAAAGGAAAAATTTTAACATAACAGAACTCTGGCTTTGATGAGAATGATTGTGTAAGGAAACATACATGTAACATAACAGAGCTCATAGTCTCTATAAAAAAGTCACTATAGCATTGTTAGATTGGTTTTACATGGAGCAGATACAACACACACAAACACAAATCTGGTGCGTAAATGAATTGACTGACTTCTCCATTTGTGATGATTGTTTATTTTCTGAGGCTATGCTCTTCATGTGAGGGGGGGAGAGGGATTGAAAGGAGTGGCTCTCAGTTTGAATCCCTTTCCCGGTTGTCATGACAACAAATAAACCAGACTTCATTGTTTAGAGAGGGGGAATCAGACACAATGTCCATCTATCTGTATGAGTCTGTCCCACCCTCCCAAAATCAAGCCAAAAACTCCAACAACAATGAACCATGTCACACTACACCTGACAGCTGTTTACCTGCACAGCCTGGCCATTCAGAGGGCACTGGGAACGCTCCTCTCTGATATTACTGGCTCATCCAGCCCTCAGCCGCGGGCAGCCCTGACGCTGGCCAGAGGAGATGGTTGTGGTTTAAACAGAGAGAGCTCATGAGAAGAGAAGCAGCAGAAAACACAGCGGTCTGTGTTGTGTGGACAGACTGATCTGAGATAGGATTTGGCTTTTGTGCAAAGACCTTATCTGTCTGAAACCACCTTTGTTAATACCCCTCTCCACCAAATGCAGGAGCAACAAATTGTGGGGAAGTTTGTGAAATCATTTTTATGACAAAGGGAAAAGGTTTCTTGTGTTCCCAACATGTGAGCACACAAGAGCGTTCCACCACAATGGTATCTGTGCTTTGAGGAACTGAGAACTGGGGTGAAATGTTGGGCTTTGTTTAACCAGTACAAAGAGTTAGAGAGTTTTTTGGGGATAATGTTGCTGTGTTAATATTTATGCCCAGGTGAGTCATTTCATTAAGAGCTCCTTATCCAATGAGGAAGATTGTATACTATTCTGGCCACGCCCATCATCTGAGCTACACTGTAGAGCTGACAGAGGCTTTAATGGCGAAGTTTAATAATAAAACCATCACTAATTCAGTAAAGAGCAAATACTTCCACATCAATCAGTAAACATCAGGTTACAGTCAGCCTTTCCTATGATACAGGGCATCCATAACGTACAACCATAAGATAGGTTTTTAAAAGTTTTTTAAAGTCATGGACTCACATTTGTATATTATTTGAGATCTTGGGGGGGGGGGGGGGGGGGTGGAGTAAACGATCCCTGTTTCAGTCTTATTAGAGTATGAGGGTTTTTTTCCAACTATTCCTCTAGTTTTACACAACTGCCCTGCTGAGCAGACCGATCTGCAGATTAGCTTTCGTCTCGAAGGACAATTAAACAGAAATTAGACCAAATTGCTTCTAATTTTATGTTGTCTGCTATTTTTTCTATGTTTATCTTTTGCTGACTTTCTCAGAAACTCCCACTTTTTTAATTGCTTCCAATGTTTTTGTTTTTTACGGCTGTGACTGGCCAGCAGTGCTGTGTGTGAGGGAGATGGTATCTGTGTAGTTCCTCTCACAGAGCCTCATGTGTATTCACTGGACTGTTTATGTGCTGTGGACAGAGTCACTTTTTGATTCTCTTTGTGCATTGCCGGTAGCGCCAGGAAAAACAGTAGATTGAGAATGAGGAATTTACTGAGGGGAGAGATGTTTACCTCTGTGCTGGCAGCTGCTTCACCCCCCCCTCCCCCCTCCCCCCCCCCCCCCCCCCCCCCCTTTCCCACTCCCTCTCCGTCCCAGCCCCACCCAACCTCAGTCTCCGTGGCTTTTCAATTCCAGCACAATCACCGGTCTGGGCCCAAACCGACGGCTGGAATAGTGTGCACTCAGATCAATGCTGAGCCCAGTGAATGCCAGTGACAACCCTGCGATCTGCCACATACTGGACAAGTCATAATGGCTATTGATCCGCCGGGCACTTAACACAGAGCAGCCTGTTCACTGCATGGGCCCACCACAGCGCAGAGAGAGAGAGAGAGAGAGAGAAAGAGACACAGACAGAGAGACAAAAACACAGACAGAGACACAGACAGAGAGACAGAAAGAGACACAGGGACAGAGAGAGGGAGACACACACACACGCGCAGAAACACACAAAATGCACTAACATAGAATGGAAGAGTGCTTTCTCTCACACCTCTTCCTTGCTCGTTCTCTCTCTCTCTCTCTCTGTCTCTCTCTCTCTCTCTCTCTCTCTCTCTCACACACACACACACAGTCACTCTCTCTCTCTCTCTCTCTCTCTCTCACACACACACACACACAGTCACTCTCTCTCTCTCTCTCTCTCTCTCTCACACACACACACACAGTCACTCTCTCTCTCTCTCTCTCTCTCTCTCTCTCTCACACACACACACACAGTCACTCTCTCTCTCTCTCTCTCTCTCTCTCTCTCTCTCTCTCACACACACACACAGTCACTCTCTCTCTCTCTCTCTCTCTCTCTCTCTCACACACACACACACAGTCACTCTCTCTCTCTCTCTCTCTCTCTCTCTCTCTCACACACACACACAGTCACTCTCTCTCTCTCTCTCACACACACACACACACAGTCACTTCCATCTGTCCCTCTCTGGCTGCAGATTGATCTTCCTCTTCCTGCTGATTCTAGCGGCCTCTGTCATTATCTTAGTCTGTCATTAGAGGATCCATTGATAGTCCTGGCCCGTCTGTGTCACTCCACTGAGACAGCAGTGCTTTTCTCCCTGCATCTATTAAAATCCCTGACAGGCCGGCTGCCTTCAGCATGCATTACACACTCTTAACCCTCACGGCTGTGCTGTGGCTCACCGTTTCAGAGCCTGAAGAGGACAAAAACACTGGAAAGGTCAGGAAAGGTCAGGAAAGGTCAGGAAAGAACGGCGTAAGTGTATCAGACAGAGTCTCACGGCCCCTGCGTAGACCTCGTGTGTTACTGTACTTGAACGTATCGGCCACTTTGAATCCTCATCAGTGAGTTATCACCACAGAGACATCTACCCTCACCCCTCCAGAGATCCAGCAGCACCAGTCCAACAACAAAAAGTCACCAAACAACAATCAAAATGAAACCAGTTACCAAACAACAATCAAAATGAAACCAGTTACCAAACAACAATAAAAATAAAACCAGTCACCAAACAACAATCAAAATGAAACCAGTTACCAAGAAAAGAAACCGCAGAATGTTTTGTGAATGGTTCCTATTTCCATCTGTTTTTAATAGTGTTGTTACCATAGTTACGGAGCATGGGCTGTCTGGTCTAGTGACATTTAGCCTTTTGATGTCTCCATATGAAGATGGGACAGCAGCCTGCCAGTGGGAGAGGCTGTTATGAATCATCTCTGTGGAGGGGGTTCGGGGGATGTTGGGGGAACAGGGCAGGTAGCAGGATCCATGCAACAGGGAGACCCCCCCCCCCCCCCCCCCCCCCATTACATGGATCCTGGGGTGGGGGGGGGGGGCTGACGTAGCCCTGCCCAGTGGCGCAGCCGACGATGCTGATGACACGGTTGGTGACAGAGCCTCATCATTTGAGCGTGATATGAGTATTTTTGCTGCCAGGCTGGTACAGTAGTGCGACTTGGCCCTCCTGCGCATCCGCCCGCCTGCTAAAATTTCTCAGCAGATTACAGGAGCTGTGGGGTCAGCCGCGGCACACGGGAGAGCAGTTTTAGGTTTGGCAGGGGAGAAAAAGAGAGAGAAATGAAAACTCTGAGAGGTGGTCTGTGTGTGTCCTGCCTTCCTCCCTCATTCAACACCTTCAGATGATGATCACAGAGAATTTCAACATCATTCTCTTATTGCAGTGGTCTCACCAAATTACACTGGATTTAAAATCTAGCTTTTTATTATTATTATTATTATTGTTGTTGTTGTTGTTGTTGTTATTGTTGTTGTTATTGTTTGTTATTATTATTATTGTTGTTGTTGTTTTATTGTTACAGTTATTGTTGTTATCATCATATGAGGTGGAAAATGTGAAGAGAAACTGAAGTGCTCACCTCTGTCAGCACAGGTCTCTGGTAAATATCTGAACACACACACACACACACACACACACACACACACACACACACAGAGTCACACTCACACTCACACATATATACACACACACAGACAGAGAGTCACACATACATACACACACACAGAGTCACACTCACACATACATGCACATGTCTGTGTGTGTGTGTATGTGTGTGTGTGTGTGTGTGTGTGTGTGTGTGTAGGTATGTATGTAGTGAACTAGGACTGCGATGCAATACATTTCTTTTTCATTGAGTTGAAATTATAGACTTGGCACTGCTTGCAAAGAGGGCCAGGCCTATAAAAAAGGAAACAACAACAACAGAAAAAACCCAACAAAAACCCAGAATGCTTATCTCACTGGTTTTCCTGTCTACCTGGATAATGGAAGAGAAATTTTAATGCATTTAAGAGTTTTTCAAAAAGTAACTGTTGATAGACAGAGAAACCTCATATTTAAGAACGCCTGGGGTTTAATGCACTCGGAGGCTCTCGCTTTCTTGTCTCCCATCGAACAAAACATGTCCTGGCATATAAAAGAAAAAGCAAAGCACAAAATTATTCTTCCAGCTTCCTATCAAGCCCCTGTATTGAAGCCTGTGTCCAAAGGGCATGTCAGTCCTCCTGCTACTCAGAGAGAGCTAATTATCCTTTTCCTGTCACTGCCAGACAAATGATCTCTAACTACTGGGGTGCATTTGCAGAAGCAGAAATTTGTCAATAGGAGAGAGAGAGAGACAGAGAGAGTGAGAGAGTGAGAGAGAGAGAGAGAGAGAGAGAGAGAGAGAGAAAGAGAGGGAGAGAGAGAGAGAGAGAAAGAGAGGGAGAGAGAGAGAGACAGAAAGAGCGAGAGAGAGAGAGAGAGAGAGAGAGAGAAAGAGAGGGAGAGAGAGAGAGAGAAAGAGAGGGAGAGAGAGAGACACACACAGAGAGAGAGAGACACAGAGAGAGAGAGAGAGAGAGAGAGAGGGAGAGAGAGAGAGGTTTAATTTTCAGACAGCTGCATTTCTGCTTTTATCATTCTGTTTTTCTCACTGGTCATCTATCGACTAGGGCATGTATATGTTTGTGTGTGTGTTCGTGTGTGTGTGTGTGTGATTATTTCTTATTTGTATTTTTGTTTGTGTATTTTCCATGGCCTACATTAACATATTCGTTTATAGTCTTACACTTTCTTCCAGTCATTTTTGTGTAACGGTTTCACACACTCCACATTGTGTGTGTAATTTCCCTTTCAGCATCTCTGTTTTTTCCCCCTTTTCAGAAAGAGCCCTGAATGGAAGGAAAATTATCACAATTACTCATATAATTGAGCAGTCTTTGTAGCAAGTGCAGCTTCAGTAGCCTTTTTTCCATCAGGCAAAATGGTTTCATTATAGGGGTTTTTCATATTCTCTGACACAGGGCTGCAGAGAGGGGCTGGCGCGTGGATGAGAAGCCGGGGGACCGCAGGATCATTAAGGTCACAGTGGGAATAATTAGCCCAGCGATGGAAAGAGCATCTACTGGCTTTTCTCTTCTCCAGCACAAATGCACTGTCCCCGGCTTTTAGGCACAAAGACTTTGTAATAAATGGAGCTTCCACCTACTACTTATACAAAAAAGAGAGGGAGAGAGAAAGAGAGACTTGTATCAACATGACAATTTTCCATCATTAAAACTAATGACAGACACGCGTAAAGAGACGGAGTGGAGCATGAAAGAGGAGGCGCACTCAGGTGTCGGCAGTGAGCTGACCTCCTTCCTGTCTTTGTGGGTGACTTAACTCTTAACAAAAACTCAAAAGGGGCCGCGGCTCCGAGGGGGCCGACGGCAGCTGAACCCAAAGCTGTCCCGTCCACCGCCACAAAAAAATTATTTAATTGGAAAATTAGCATTTTTCCCCCATTTACGAGATCATTAATTCAACGAGACATACATTTTCTAACGTGTAATCAAGTATTGTTTTAACATGGGTTAGAGAGCGAGAGAGAGAGAGAGAGAGAGAGAAAGAAATAGTTTGTCCTGTTACGTTAGACTGAGTGGTTTTTTTTTTTCCCTGTAATCGTTTACTCCGTTTCTCTTCTCCAGCTGTTTAAGACCAGGCCAAAGCCCCAGTTTTTACCATATCATAGTGCAAATGCTTTTATTTTAGCCCACGGTGAATTTCATGGATTTTAATTTAATGCTTTAGCTAGTGGATATAACACCAAATATGACAATTTACTGCTTCTCCATTTTGGGGTTTTATTTTGTTGCTGCCGCAGAAGTTAGATAACCACTGTCTCCCGGGTTGCATTTTCTTCACTAGCACCTAACTCATAGACTCATAGGTAATTGGTCATTTTGTGGCCAATTTGCTGCAGGTGGAACTGCAGCCCCAGCTCTCTGACCCCTACTGCTGCAGTAATGACGGGGTCTCTGAGGCTACCTCTCCCCCCAGCAAGGGCTGGAGCAGGTACCCAGCAGCTTAGACTGGAGTTAAACTGGGAACCAGTGCTCATGGAGCACTCATGAAGCTCAGGTGAGAGAGAAGTGCAGATACTGGCCATCAAAAAATAATCCACAATATCTCTGTCAGTTTTCTCCTCAGAAACAGTCATTAATGAATTCAACAAGTCAATAAGCAAGGCTCTCTATCAGTTAGCTTTACTGTTTTTTTTTTTCCTTTTTTTATGAGGGAGTGAGTAATGTTTATGTGGTCAACAATTTTAACACCTCTGACACATCACGGCCGAGGACAGTGTGCAGTTTGTAAATATAAACCTCAGCCGTGGTAATTCTGGTAACATTAAAATCATAAAACTCACATGCAGTAATCCAGGCATAACCGCAGTCATGTTTACTCTCTACATTTCATCATGCTCTCACAAATGACTTAAAACTCCACCATGAACATCTGGCAGTAACAAACCCCAAAAGGTCTCCTGTGAGAGTGCGAGTGAGCAAGCGAGAGAGACAGAGAGAGAGAGAGAGAGAGAGAGAGAGAAAGAGACAGAGACAGAGAGAGAGAGAGAGAGAGAGAGAGAGAGAGAGAGAGAGAGAGAGAGAGAGCGAGCGAGCGTTTGGGAGGTCTCCTGTTCCAATGGCAGGGGAGAGTTTCTCTGTTTGCAGGTGTGCATCAGTGCCCGTGTCTGGAGACAATTATGTTTGCCTGTTCTCCCAAAGGACTGGCCTCCAGGACCTCTCCTTAGTCTCCACCGCTGCAGCCCCTACAAATCTCCAGCCCTGAAAGAAAACACAAGGCACAAGATACCAGTCCTTGAGACACAGAATAGATCCACATCCTCTGGATGTTTAGTGCTCAAACTACGTGTTTACGAACATTTTTGATTTTGTTATTTATTGTTCTTAATAGTAGAAAAGTTTTCTTCGATTTTCCGTTGCTGTGTACGTGTAGAGAAATGAAACCAGGGAGCTGTAAGTGAGACAGTTACACCAGCTTCCCGAAGACTTCAACACATTTTTGAGTTTTTCCTCCTTTTTTATGTTATATATGTATGTACATTATTATACATTGATCTTGTTTTAATTTTTACTTTTTTGATTCAGATTTAGAGGAATTAAATGGAAATGTATTTTTACAGTGTTGTAAGAACAGATCAGAACAGACATAAATAAAAACATGAAGAGAGAAGAATTAGGTATGAACTGAAGCGGTCTTTTTGACAGAGCTTAAAGTGACAGCACTAAGAATGATGTTTTCATTGTGAGGAGAGTCCGAAGGCCCAGGTCTCTGAGGAATGAAATTATTTCTGCATAATTCTGGACAGGCTGTGGCTCAGCTGCAATTCTCAGACTTTTTTTTTTTTTCAAATTTTTGTAACACTGTCATTTTATGAAACTATGTCAAAAGCAATCTTTCTTCAAGAGTTTTTCAGGTATTTTGTTCTGGCATTTTCTCCCACATTGACCTGAAGAAACACATCACGTCTGGTGGGACTGGTTGTGAAAAAAACCCCCAAAACCTATGGTAGGGAATTTGATGTGTAACTGGGGACATGGACTGACCCACACAGACACCCTGGACCCCGCTGCACACAGAGCTGACAGTGGACTCATCCTCCCACCAGATCCAAATGCTCCTGACGCCAAGAGTCCGACTCCGGGGTTTCGGTAACGTCTACGGAGATGGAGTGGACAAATATATTAAGGCTTAATTTTCATGAAATGTTCTCAAACATGCATAATCTACGATCAAACATGCATAATCTAAGATCAAACATGCATAATCTATGATCAAGCATGTATAATCTATGATCAAACAAGCATAATCTAAGATCAAACATGCATAATCTATGATCAACCATGCATAATCTAAGATCAAACATGCATAATCTATGTTCAAACATGTGTAATCCAAATTTATTTGTGTACATGGGAGTGAAGACAGCTATAACACTCACTTTACAGATCTCACTACACAATGAGATTAAAATAGAAACAATTCCAAATATCTATTTTAAAAATGGTTTAAAAAAAATGAAAACACAATTTGAGTATAATTATATTATATTATATTTAGTTATATAAAACTTACATATTTTATGCAAACATATCCTAAATATTTTATGCAAAGATATTAGCCAAATTGTCAAACTGAAAAATAAGTATGTATATATATATGTGTGTGTGTGTGTGTGTGTGTGTGTGTGTGTGTGTATGTGTATATTTATATGTACGTGTGTATGTTTGTATGCAAGCAAGTCAGTGAGTACATAGATACATAAATAAACAAACAAACAAAATAAATAAATAGATAAGCACATACATACATAAAATCCAGAGCAATTTGAAAGGAAATGTTAAGAGTAAAAATGGGAAACGAAATAAAAGCAGGTGTGTATTTATATATATATAAATGTGTGTGTGTGTGTGTGTGTGTGTGTGTGTGTGTGTGTGTGTAAATATATATAAACGAATGTATTTGTATAATGTCAATAACAGTCAATAACACCACAATATACTTCATTTCGACATGAAAAATATTTAACCAACCAATGCTGATTGGCAAACTGATGGGATTTTTACACCAGTATGCTCTGCGCCTCGTGCTGCATACCAATATGGTGGCCCTAAACTGTCTGACTTTGTCTATTAGTGTCCAATGGAGCAGCAAATTGACCACACAGCCGACTAAACCCAACAACAGAGCAACAAAGCAATATCATCCAATAATGAACGTTTTCTTTTTCTTTTTTTAACAGTGATAGATCAGAGATGTTAAAAAGTTAGCATTAATGCTGATGATTTCTGGTCTATCTTCCTGCTGTGGAATTGGAGAGGGATAGATTTGTTGAATGTGTAGGCTTTCTGTAAACATGAAGTCTCAGAGTAAACGCTGCACCACATGTCCTACTGATGTAGAGGAGTGTAACTCATTCATCTTCTCTATGGATATTATCACTTAATGCTTCTTAAAAAGATGCTCCCTAAGAATGAGTTTGTCGGCAAATTGTTTGAATCTAGATTTTTTTTTTTTTGCTGCTGCTGCTGTTACTCCTAAACACATTCTGTGGCATTTTGTTTGGCTGCCCAGGTAAAGCAAGACAGGAAAAAATGTGTCCGTTCATTTTTATTTCCTCGAATGGATATGAGATCAAATCACGTCGCGGGATCATCGAATACTTACACCCATTAATTTAAGTTTCTTGATTTTAGTGTAGGGCTCTGTTTAGCTGTCAGACAAAGTTAGAGTCTATATTTGTCAGTGTTCTCAGAGACGCGTTCTGCCGTAACCCTCATTCTAACGGACGATTGTCAAGGCCGGTGCACGAGCACAGAGAGACGCGGGAGGACAAAAAAGAAAGAAAGAAAGAAAAGAGGTCACAGCCTCCAGCAAAGCCCTTCACATGAACAACTGTTACACTGGATAACTTAACCACAGCACGACTGTCTCATCTACAGCAGCAAGACACTCGCCCAAGTCTGCGGAATTCGTCTTGCCCGAGCTGACGTTGCGTTATTGATGCTATGTTACTGTAAATTCCAGGGAAGATCATTCCTTTGATTGTATGCTGACAAGCTTCTACTCTCTCCAGATGGTGGTTTGTCGTCTTTGGGAAACCACAGTTTGGCTCTCTGAATCAATAAGAGATCTAGTGTAGAATTCTGTCTGACGTACGATGTCCTGTTCAGATGAACAAAACATAGAACACACACAAAGCCTAGGACTCTTTGCAACGCTCTGTTATTTTTTCAGACCATTTATAAATAAATTATTCAGCCGGGGTACTGCTTTAATTCTCAGTCATAATTAATTACGCGGAGTTTAGTTTAACGACGAAGACTTATTTATTTTTTTATTTATTTTTTTGTTATCACATTAATGTCAGTGCTGAAATTTCTACACAACAGTCTTTTTTTCAGAACACGCAAAGATGAAAGGCTACATTGGTTTCTGACACGCGCGCGCATGTGTGTGTGTGTGTGTGCACTCGTACTCAGCATGAGAATTTAACATAGCTAAAACCAGCCTCTGGAGTTCTGCAGCTCCTTTAAAATGAAATTAGAATCAGGGCCATTAATAACAGTGACTAATCAGTGACCTTGGCGTAAATTGACGGAGATAGATTTGGGTGCTGAGAAAACGGATGGACTGAGGCTGATTTTCCATAGAGGCTGCAATAACTCTTGGTGTCTGTTGTAGCGCAGTTTGGCGTGGCACTTAAAAAGTGTTTTCCCATCAGAGAGCACGGAATGATGTCTGTCTCACGCGGGACCTCCTGACACACATCTGCCCTCGTCATTCCCTGGACCTGCGCAGCGTAGCAGGTGTTAAAACACACTCAGCCATAGAGCCACTCGTTCCTAATGACTCCTCTCCCCTCACACGTCCTCACACTGCTGATTTCACGGGCGGCTTTAATTTTAGTGTCGTCAGTTGAAGCAACGTTGAGACTGTGACGCGCGGTATTCTGACCGCAGGGTACAGCTTAATTACAGATATGATGGCCGTCTCTACAAAACTCCAGCAGAGAGATTTTCTAACATAAATAAGAACTGTTTTGTGTTCAGCAAAAAAGGGTTTCTTTTTGTGATGTCGAAATTTAATTATGAGCGATATAACCACTCTTTGTGGATTTTCTTGTGTCCCGCTCCAGAGTTTTGAAAACTGATGTAAATACAGGAAGGAAAAAAAGAAAAGACAAAAAAAGAAAAGAAAGAAAACATACCTTCTTTTCTGATGAAATAATGTAGTTCTGCTAGTAGTTCAGATTAAGACTACAAAATATTGGGGAGAAAACTCATACTGACTAACATGCATTTGACTAACATGACACCCCCCCCCCGCTCCAATCTGTCTGCATTCCTGAACGGGTTTGACACATACAGTTATTAAAATACAATACTATACCTCGTCATTTCTGTGTTAGATAGCCTACTCATGTAACGTTAATCACAGTTATCATTCACAGCCATAAAGTACATGCAAAATCTTCCCTGGCCACTGAATGATGATAATTGTTGGTTGTAATACTGTTATTATTTTCGCTATTGATAAAGGTTCCTTTGCGGTATTTCCTGAATGTAATTTCAAATACAAATTGCTCTGAATTGGACAATTTCGAGGACCATTTTCCCGCTGATAACTCAGAATTTCCCAAATGTGTTAGAGCAGCCCAGGACGTGGAACCAACATCATGTTGATAGCACTGGCATTTTCAAAATAACACTCTGAAGTTTCTTGTTCTGCTTGATGTTAAATTGTATAATTAGTCTAATTTTCCTTGTGACGGAATTTAACAGCGTCTAATTTGTTATTCACGTGGAGATTTTGAGCAGTCAAAGGAGCAGCGGAGAGGAGCAGCTCTGTTTCAGCCGCTACCAACCCGCTGAGAGAGCGACAAAGAGGACTAAAATGAAGTCCTGCGCGGATGTTTCATTACAGTGGTTGAGAACGGGGAGTCAACCTAAATGGTATGTCAGTTTTTGGTCTTAACTTGGATCTGTGAATATCGTTCAATGCTAAGCCATCGTTGGGTGTGCTAAACAGAGATTCTTGAATTCTCAGGTGATCAGTCTTTAACCATGCATTGTTGTTCACTGTTTCCTGACTACGCCGCGACATATCGAATACCTTGTTGTTCCAACTAAACCCATCGCTTATTCTAGATCCAAATTTTACATTAATGCCTTATAAAACATAGAAGTGTCGACGTATTAATGGGATTTATCTATTACTGAGGGGATTGCAACAACACGTGATGTCACTGATGTGGTGTCTAAGTAAATACTGGCAGTCCTGTGGATTTTCTGCTGTGGTTGCCACATTTTACTGAGTGGAATATATTTCATATTGTGTCGTTATCAGGAATACTCGGCGACAGTAGTCAGTCATCCTTTTTTTTCCCTGTATGGAGTACCATGTCTGGTCACTAACAGCTGATCGCTTAGTCCAGATTTCAACCGCATGGCAATATACGTTCTGAAAGAAAACCATAAAAACATCTATAGCCAATTTATGAAAACTGGAATACTTAAATAAGCCCCTGGCATTTTCTAGGCCCATTTG
This sequence comes from Chanos chanos, assembly GCF_902362185.1. Lineage (NCBI taxonomy): Eukaryota > Metazoa > Chordata > Actinopteri > Gonorynchiformes > Chanidae > Chanos > Chanos chanos. The sequence continues at coordinate 865,895 of NC_044504.1, forward strand.
TCATCAAAGATTTTGAACTTTGCTAATTTTCACTTAGCAGCGGTCTCACAGACCTGGAAGAAAGAAAGCAGCCGACATCACAGTTGCTTACCCCTGCTTTTTTATTTGGTCTTTGTTTTGGAATAAATAAATTTTGCCCTATTAAGAACAAGCATGAAGACTCATGGGCGAGTTAGAATTTCCCGATCCGGTAAAAACAAGCCCAGTGTGAGTGAATTTCTCTGGCTGAGTTGAGAAGGTCGCTCGAGCTGTAATTCAAGACGCGGCACGAGTGGCTGTGTGAAATGACTTCAACATTAAAATCAAATGATTCTTCCGCTGAGAACAATTCTATAAATTAATAGAATATCTTGAATATCTGTTGAATATATAGAATGTCTATTAATATCTTGCACAATCACTTAAATTCTTTAGATAGGAAAAACTTAAGTCCAGGTGCACCAGTGGCCGCTTGGTTGTTCACATGGATGATTTGAATCTGCAGGGATGTGGAAGTGTTAAGTATATGTCTAATTACGCGTATGAAAATTAAACAGTAGTGTTATGGTAATGCCGGTTTCAGTTGTGGACCAGCGTACTCGAGACTGGCATTTAATCAAATGAATCTGTAACTAATACATCTGTTTCAGGGACAATGAAGTCCGAGAATCACGGACCACAATGCTACTGTGTTTAATCATGTCAAAATAAAGTGAAATATTTTATTACAAGAAGCTGAGGACGCAGGCAAATCAAATAACTCGGGAAATGTTTATCTTTGTTCAGCGCTATTACTATGTTTGGACATCATGTGATCTTGTTTTGGGGATTTTTCCTTATCATGTCATAGTTTTCTTTAAAAAAAAAACAAATAATAATAATAATGATGATGATGATGATGATGATGATGATGATGATGATGATGATAAAAACAACAACAACAACAAACAGCAGCAGTTGTTCCACCATCATGATTACGTATTTAAATCAATCTTTCTCTTTGTAATTTCAGCAAGCTTGATTTTCTTTCCTCTCTTTACATCTTGATAATACAGTATTAAATGTTGTTAAATGGCGTTAACTTCTGCAAGCACCTTGATCAATAAGCACAATTTTTTTTTTCTTCTTGTGGCGGACACTTATTTGTAAACGTATGAACGCTAGACCCTGGCTTTTGTGCTCACCCCTCTCACACAGAGCTTCATCTCCAATTTTTCAATATTAACATTGTACAACTGAGTCTCAGGTTAGTCTTATTTCTTGAGTTTATCAGGTCCCTCGGACCCTACCCTCGGATCGCCAATAGACATCGTTCTTGGGGAGAGTGGACCAATCAGAGACCACCTATGATAAATATTCATGATTCCCTGATTCAAACCTTTGAGCGAGTTTGTGTAGATCCACTGCATCATATCTAGACTTTTCACAGAGACAAACTACATTTTCTTATGAATGGAAAGTGAAAAAATCAGTTGAGTTTAAATTGGAATCCGTCCTTCACTGTGATCGTAGAAGAAAACAAAAAGCAAGAGAAGAGATTCGCTAGAAGAGATGACAATGACTACAATGCCAGAGAGTCTTAATAGCCCAGTCTCAGGGAAGAACGTTTTCATGGAATTTGGGCCACCAAGTCAACAAATGTCGCCTTCATCCATGTCTCACGGACACTATTCAATGCACTGTTTACATTCTGCTGGTCAACACGACAGCTCCTATAGCCCAGCGCCGTCCTTTCCTAGGTCGTTGGGTTATCCATATGTCAGCTCGGTCGGCAGCCATTCCTCAAGCCCATATCTGAATACAGTGCAATCCTACCCAAACAACTCGGCATTAACACAGACTCGGTTAGAAGACACAGGTAAGAATCAGCATCTTTGTCCTCTGCTCTTTTTCCACTTCAGAAGAGTCTGTTTCATTTCCAGCTCACCAGGGAAATGTTGGACTGCAATAGCCCAGATGTGACGGTATTAGGGTTGGTAATTATTTATTGCGTAATGCTATAAACAATGTATGCAATTAAGGGTAATTATACCTAAACTGCAGCCTGTAAAACTTGCACTGTGATCTACGCTGCACTACTGGAACGTTCGTGAAGCACTCCCTGAAGAACCTCTATTCTTTTTTTTTCCCTCCCTCAGTACCAGAGTCGGAGAAAAACACTGTTGTGGAAGGAGGAGAAGTCCGGTTCAACGGGAAAGGGAAAAAGATCCGCAAACCCCGGACTATTTATTCCAGTTTACAGCTCCAAGCTCTCAACAGAAGATTTCAACAAACACAATATTTGGCACTACCCGAGAGAGCTGAGCTCGCGGCGTCTCTTGGACTCACTCAGACGCAGGTAAGTCAAAGTCCTCGTGTTTTGGCAAATTGACTAAAGCTATTTTTTAAAAGCTTGCTTGATCACACACTTCCATTTGTTGCCTGATCACATCTAAACTAATGCTTTAATTTAAGATATTCAATACTGAGAAAATACTTAGATGGAAAACGTTTAATAGGCCTTCTTATGAAATTTATTTAAACATATTTGTGCATATATTTTATCGCTACCCCGATCTATTTTAATTTAATCAAAAACATTATTATATCTGTTTTCCTCTATGTACTGAATAAGATGTGAAAATAAAACCGCGTGCTTTGAACTTTTATTTTTTTAAATTCTGTTTCTCATTTGAAAACCGTTCCATAACCTCTAAATAAAGGGGCGCGTTCATAGAGTTACAACATTTCAAATCAGCACGTTCGATCAGTGGGACCAGAGAGCAACAGACCTCGGTGCGAAGAAATACATTGTAATGATGAAATGTCTGCCTACAGTTTTATTGGATATGAAGATTAGACGGTGCGATCATAGCTTATTTATCCTGATTTTCTTTTTTACCAGGTAAAGATTTGGTTTCAGAACAAACGGTCCAAATTTAAGAAACTTATGAAACAAGGCGGTGGAACAATAGACACCAACGCGCTGGCCCACGGACGCGGACTCTCTACCGGATCGCCAACGGTAGCGCCTGTTTGGAACTCCACGGCCACTGTGAAAACGTCCGTGGGCACCCCAAGCACATACATTCCCAGTTACACCTCCTGGTATCCAACCGCACACCAAGACTCAATGCAGCAGTCCCAGCTCATGTGAAGCAAGACTGGTAAACCTGCCCCGCCCCTCGTTGTACCTACGGATGAACTAAGAACAGGGGATTCAGGGCGAGCCACCCAACGCGGCCTTGCACTGTGGCCCGCTGCAGCCGAGCACAGATGCAACTCGGAGCAGATTTCCAAAGCTGCCCGCTGACGTCTCGGCATCTTCACGACAGCAAAGAGAACAGCCTGGATACCGAGAGATTGAAGAAAGGACCGTCTGTGTCGTGAGAGAAGAGATCATTTTGTCCTCAGCAGACACATGGGGGACTATGGTGAAAGTGGGTCATTCAAGCTGCTGCTCTCCTTTTGTGAGGTTTTTTCTTTTTTTCTGTGTGTAAAAAAAATCATACGAAGCTGTAATAGTTACACAAAGCTATTCAGATAAAATATATTTATAGATTTTTTTCTCTCGAATAATTACACCCTTCCCCCCACAAATTGACGAAAATACAAAACTAAAAGACCAACGGACGACGTCCCTTCGCGGCAGTTTTTGAAAAGCACACAGCCTATCAACACACTTACAGGCCTCGAGCTGGGTTCTGCAAATTATGAAGTAGTTAGTAGTCCTACAGCGGTGACTGGACTGAATTTCCCGGGTGGATTTTTTGAAGTACGTCTACTTTGGATAGTGAAGGAAATGATATTGAGGGATATCTAGATCGCATTTTTATATTTTTATTATCCCGAAGAGAAGCTTTTTAAAGAGTTTTTAGTGTAAAACATGTTGTGTGTTTATTTAAAAAATAAGTTATTTAGATTTGTTTGTCGGTCTGCGTGTTTATTTAAAATAAATGTTCTATAAATTATGAAATGACAACAGTGAGCTGTTTTATAGCCGCACAAAAGCAGCCATCCATTCACCAAGAAGAGGCCCAGCCTGTCCCGTCCTTTTCACTGAAATAAAAGCCGTGATAGGATATCAAACATGGGGCGATGTTTTCTTCATGCTCTGGGGAATCCGCGAGTGGTTTGATGTAAAGATACGACAAATGATCCGTTTTGGTTTGTGATGTAGTCAAAGTGAGAAAAAAAAGATTTACATATATGTTTATTAACATTTGTGTGTTTAGCGTTCTACATAGCAAAATAGTTTTATATTGAGCACATTAATTTATTGTTTTTGTTTCATGGAGTCTTGTAAAATGTGTAAGTTCTGACAGTAAAATTTTGATTTAAAAAGACATAAAATCTTATTGTCATTGCCAGTTCCGCAACTTACATTTCACAACCGTAGATACTGTTGTAAACGCAAATCAAAGACACCGACATTAAATTGTCAAGAGATGAACAATCAAATAAGTTACAAGTTAAACAGAAAGCTTTAGGATCTAATATTTGAAGATATGTATAGTCATAGTATTAATACTGCAGAGAAATACTGAGATCAACGGCGAGATGAACTGATAAGAGATATCGAAATTAATAATGATCACGTCTGACATTAACTCCAATGCGTATCTTTACTGTGTATGAATCCTGGGATGATTTTCACGTGCAGCATCAACAGGAAGACAGAGCATGCTCCTCGAGCTCTAGTTAGATTGTAGGTATCAACCTTGAAACCTTAGGTTTGTCAATATTTGGTCACTGTTCTTTTAGAGAGAGCCCTGTCTTTAACAAGCTGCATGGGGAGTGATGGACAGCAATCTTCAAATCATTCCACGTGCCTTACAACTCTAACACACAGGTCACAGTTGTGTTAGTGCTTACAACCCTAACACACAGGTCACAGTTGTGTTGGTGCTTCAGATATGGCTGTCACATGCACCATTTAACCAGTCTGAGCCATAAAGCTCTTTCAAAGACACCACGGGGCCCGTTGTAACCTCTCTGTCGCCCAGTCTGGATGCACGGTCTACACAAGACACAGTTTTGGTGCTGCCACACGCTCTCCACGGCTCAGGGGTCATCTTGAGCCTGCCTCTAGCAAATATCCAGGACTTTTAATGTTTGTGTACCCGTTCTTTTACAAACATCTCTCCACAGCTTTGAGAGTTCTGTCCACAGTTCCTTGTGGTTCTCTCCAGTTGGGGCTTTTGCTTTGGAATTCAAAGGGACCCTGTAGGAACCTTAAATTTTTCCTTAAATTATTCTAAAATGATGTCAGTCATTGCAATACAAAACAGGGGAACCCCAAGGAACTAGTAGGACTTTGCGACTGGATGCAGATGGGTGGTATTACACATTTCTAACTAAGCTGTGACATTGTTTTTTAATTAACTGCAACAGGATTTCATGTTTTCCCATTTTTGCGCCATCAGATCCTGTAGCAAACTGTGCATTGCGAGTACTCGGGGGTATATGACAGATGACCACTTTAAAGAAGTGTATGATTTATGCAGACACTATAAAAACTGCCAAAGGAAGGCTTCCAAATGAATAATAATTACAGGTCGGCGGTAAAAACAGCAGCGTTTTGTCTAAACTGTTTCGAGATGTCGTGATTTCACATGCATAAATTGAAATTGGCCGTTTCTGTATTTTGTATCAGAATTTAGCCATTTTGTCCTTCTTTTGTGTTCTCATCCCTTAAAGACGCCCTTTCTTTGGAACCTCAAACACTGATTAATCTTGTGTTGGTTTCTATAACATCGTCAGTCTGTCAACAATAAGAGTGCTTGTTTCTTTTCATATTCGTTTAGCCGCTATAAGCTCCTTTCTGCTCTTCTATGGTTTGAGAAAAACCCATTTCCATCGGTGAATAGCGAAGAGAGCGCTGGTGTGTGTTAAGTGAATAATTGGACGCGAGGCAGGTGCTGCAATAAGACGGGATTTTGGAGGGGGGATGGGTGGTTAAAATGTAGATCAGTAAAAGTGAGAAGTTCAAAGGGGCTCTTGTTTGGGGTTGATGGTTTAACTGCGCTTTTACAGAACATTCTGAAGAACCATGTGCAGGAGAAAGAGCCAATTGGTCTACTACGACAGCAGTACCTTAAACTGAACATGACAAATACTGTTCCCTCAGATCGCTGCAATATTTCATTCTCCTCAGTGTGGTGGCCTGTTATCTGTTTTTATTTATGAAGGGGGGGTGGGGTGAGTATTGATAAATCAACATGGAAAAATTAAAAGAATGAGCAAATTATGCTACACTCTGAAGATCGACGCATCAAATATTAAACGTGCAACAAACAATCAGAAGCCCAAATACTGTGATGAAAGAAAGAAAGAAAGAAAGAAACGAACAAACAAACAAACAAACCCCCATGAAATCATGCATGATTTAGAGAATGGACTCAGTTTAATATGTTCTACGTATGACCGTATTTGTAGTTAATATGTCAAACTCGGATGTTGGGTAATCACTCTGACAATTTTGACACTCTTCCTGTGTGGCCTATAAGGATGTTCCGTTTTTCTAACATACATGGTCAGTAGAGGAAACGTAAGAGCGCGCTCCAGAGAAAACCGTGGCAATCGCTGTGGCCAACGTCAGGCCACAAATTACCCTAAGACCTCAGAGTCATGAGTGCCTGTCTCCTGCACATTTGTTGTTTACTTGACTGATTGACCACAAATAGCGTGTATGGTATTATGCCACAGTTTACAATTACAAATTTAATGCTTCTTAAAGTTAACTAGATACTGCTTCTAATTGTTGTTCTTGTTGTTCTTCCTCTTCGTCATTATTACTATTATTATTAGTATTGGTGGTGGTAATAGTAATAAGGGTAGTAGTAGTGTTATAACGCTGAGGTGTCTTTCTACGCTGTCAGTAATTTTATGTTGTGCCGTTGTTATAAGTGTACAAACATCACATAACATAAGGTAACATTACAATGTATTGTAAATCAGCATTGTTTTAGCGCTTCTGTTACTCCTTTAATATTTATATTTACATTTATATTTATATTTATAGTTATTTTTATATTTATATTTATATTTATATTGCATTTGCATTTTGCAATTTTACATTTATATCATTTTAAAATGTAAAAAAGCACATTACAGTGAACACATCCAGGGTATGAAATGGGGAAATAGTGACTTCACTTTCTAAAATTCATAGTGCGTAGTCCCTTTGAAAAACTGAAACACACACACAATCTATTTCCCTTTCTCTGACTGAGACGGAGAAATGCAGCTGCGCACCCAAGAGGGTCAGCGTTATTTCACTGTATTCTCCTCTTGATTACGGAGCCGAGCCCATCAAACCCGGCATAATTACAGTAATTTCGCACTTATTTATTCTAATGCAGTTTCCCATCTATGGGATAATTATGAGCAATTTTTTTCGCACGTGGAATCTTTTGTTAACAAAAGAGATAGCGCACTGAAAGAAATTTACTGTTCAACGCAAAAAAAAAAAAAAAGAAAAGAAAATCGAAATAGGTGAGCAGTCATCTCGCGACTGCTCCCTTATATGTAAGCCCGGCAAATTGCTTGCAGGTGTGTACCAAGGGACTGTCAATAGGAAGACAGCTCAAAATTAGCAAAAGCACAATGTTGGAGTAATGAAGGTAGCAGCTAAATTGCGGAACAAGGCATGTCTTATTTTCTTCTCCCGTCCACAGAAAGCCTATTTCACAATTTAAACACAGAATTAGTTGTTACACTGAGACGCGTACAGCTTTCTTTAATATAGTTGTTTTTAGTTTTATTCTGCACAATTCATCGTAATGTAGAAATAGAATGTAATCCTGATCATGCGATATCGATAGTATATATTGAAATAGTCATGCCGAAGAAAGTGAAAAAAAAGCAACAATACAAACAAAAACAAACAAACAAACAAACAAAAAATAAACAAGAAACAAGCAAAACAATACAAAAACGGATTTATTTCTGGTGACCCTTGTACTTGTCTTTGTAACATAAAATAGAACATAATATTTCAGTGTAATGGCATTGTTTATTACAATGACTTTGGTATTTAATCCCTGTACGAAACTGAAAAACCTCTTCCGTGCGTATGCATTTCCTTTTTACTAGTCGATGATTTTCCCAGCAGCACAGATTATATTATTTATATTATTTAGATAAACTGCCCTGAGTAGCATTATACTGCTATTGTCATTTCAACTTCACTCTTTGTCCTTTTCCCATGTACGGCTAGATAAAGTATCCTTCTGATAACCAGTGTCCATAAGAAACAGCTTGGTCAAATTCGGAACATAATGCCAATCACTGAAAAACGGATGAACTCATGTCTTACCTTATTCTTTAATAAAAACGACCACGGAGATCAGTTGGGTCTGTTTTAAAATTTTCGATGATTTTAAATAAGGGGGAGATGGTAGTATCCTGTAGCCGTGACACGAGCCCAGCGTTTCATTCCCATAAACTGTTTTCCATGTAGTGCTAAGTGCTCTGTTCAGAATATGACTGAAAATTCCGGCTTTATTTTCCCTCTTTATAGCTGACGGAAAAAAATTGCAGATTATTAGCATAAATGTTTACTCCTCATTACGCTGATGACATTGTGCTCTCGAGATCTTGGTAATCTTTGGGAAAATTATGAGTAATTTTTAAAAATTTAAAGCAGCAGTTACCATGCAATTCAGGCTAATTTTGCGTAGGCTCCAAACGGATATAATTATCGAGGAGTCAAGATGTTATGCTAAAAACTATGCATTGATATTCCCATTTATTATGTACATACAACTTTGACAATGTTGATGCTTGAAATAGCTCGAAATTGTCTTGCGCAAAAATTACGGTCCATATTAGGACATCTAAAATTGCGAAGAATTATATAGTAATTGCAGGCTTTCAGATCGGAAAGCCAGAATGCTCAAACTAGAGCAATTGTGGATAAAAATTACAGATCAGAGTATAAATTAGGGAAGGGGTATGGCATTTTTCAAGTTGTCTACAGGATTCCGGAAGTGTCTGAAACCACATCGTTGCTAATCTGGTAGAGAGAGGCATGCAGTCCATTCACTGTGTGGATCAAGTACTAGACAACTTTTACGTGGATTTACATTTAATAGTTTTGCTATCTGCGACGCCCTCGGTCTCCCCAAGAACCCCTGCCAACACATGTGCTCAAACTAGTAATGCCAAAAATCAAATCCTGACACCCCCCTCCCCCCGCCGTCCAACCCCCCACCCCTGCTGTGGTTCAGTTGCGTTGAAGCACAGCGATGATTTATAGTATCATAAAAGTGATGTTTTTTAAATGCACCGTGGTTGGTCAAACGGTAACACGGCGCGAGGTTGGGATGGAGCCATGAAGACCTTTAAACTGAACAGGTGAATGAGCACCTGCCTCAGAGTAAAAATTAAATATACACTCTTAGTGACGTTTGCAGTGTGCAGATAGATTGGAGTGTTTTCAGTGTGAAATAACCACTTTTATCACATTTCGCTGGTTATAGAGAGTACAGGAATAACAAATAAACACAACCCATGGTAAAACTGGAGGTTTTTTAGGTAATAAAAGTCTTCATTCTATGAGCACCTGCAGGTGGGCTCAAGCCGGTATGACTCTATCGATATCTTTACCGCCCAGGAACACGCGGCGGGATTTAACTTCTCAAATCCAGTGTTGTCTGTCAGTGTGTAGCTCCAGGGCTGAATGTTGCATGTAGTAATGTGGCTGTCATTGACAGACCACATTCTTATTACACACCTCTTTCGTCTGTTTTTTTTTTTTTTTTTTTTTTATCGCGCAACGAAAGCGTTTAATGTATTAGGGCATCGCACTGTTTTGTGTTGCCACGGAAGCAGAGAAACTGACAAACTGACAGGGTCAGTATAGAGGATTATTAATAAACAAGCGATCAAAATTATTTGTTGAATTTATTGTAGATTTAAACACAGATTCTAAGGATTTATTCCGTGTTCTATGTAGATATTTGGCAAGCTTAGTTGTGAATAATTCATTCTAAACAAGCGTCATACAGTAATGAATGTCTTATCCTCATATGTGAAAATGGCCAAATTAGCTTCGGTAAAATTTAACGAATGACCGGCTGTAGACTGTTTCAGAACGGGAAAAATGAGTTATATAGCTCCGCATTGTGGTCTATAGTTTCTGCAACAAATATCTGGCCTAATTCACCATCGCCTTTCTTGTATATCTGGAAAACACCATGTAGCTACCAGGCAATGAAGCACCATTAACAAAGGCCTCGTATTGTTCAGGGGTAGGCTAATGGAAGTTGTGAAAAATGTTTCCATGTTGTTTGGCTTGGGGCAGTTTTGAGCCTTGTTTTTGGCTGGTCTGACTTCATAAAAAGTCTGGAGAGAGGCGCGCTGACTCCACAGAGTCTGAGGGGCCGAACCCAGCCGAACGCCCTCGTCTCCTCTCTCGCATGCCAAGGCGTGTTGCGTGCCTTCACAACTCTCTTTCATACCGCGCCTCGGGCGCTGCGTCGCGGGTCTGTTAATCATCTTGTCTGTATCAGGTTCCCAGAGTCCGTAGAATTTTTAAGCGTCTGCTAAAAAATAGCAAATATTACAGAATACACTGGAAAACATTGGAAAGTAAACGACACGTAGGAACAATAATTCTTGCCTCGTTTAATTCACATCCAAACGTCACGCTACTAGTTTGCCGTAAAGCCTCTATACACCTTTGACATTAATCCAGCCAAGGTGAATTTGTGTGTCATGTTTGAAACTTTTACAAGACGCGGTATCACGCCTTCAGCCTGTCTTATTACAGACTCCAAAACCTAACAGGCGCCAGCGCCAACCGTAGTAGGCGGAGTTGGACCTTTGTAGCCACTCTGAGAAAAAAAAAATCTAGAACATTTCAAGGGTAAAGACAACGCAACTTAATCGTTATTCGAAAACAAAAATTATTACGCTCCCATTTAATGTGTCCATTACCTGAAAGCATTTTTCCTTGTCAACAACGACAGAAGAATTAATATATGGCGTACACAGAAAACATTTTTATTTAAATAACGTTTGGATCATATAATGACAAAACAGTTGTATCCACTTTCAAAATAAATAAAATAAGACAAAACAAAACAAAACAAAACAAAAAATCCCAGAAAAGTATCATGGGCGAATTTGAAGACTGGTTAATCAGTAGCTTGTGTGTACTATTCGTAAATGTTTTGTCTTTAACTTTCAACAAATGATGAAAAAACTATAAGACTACTTAAATGGATGACTTCTAAAAACGCAGTGAAACAGTTTTTTTTTTCTTTTTCTTTTTTCCCCTTTCCTTTTTTTGTACAATGAAATGAAATCCATATCCTCTACTTACCTTATGTACAAAACATGAAGCGCTAACAAAGATAATGATGAACACTCTGAACACATCTAACGCATGCAGGCCTACTCTTAACACCGAAAGTGAGGTCATTCTGCAAAAGGCACGATACAGTCTCAAAGTGTGCTACATATCGGACTTAAAAACACATCCTGCCGCGAAAAAGGAGCTCCTGCAGAGATGCGACAGTGATTTCCACGTGAAGAGCCTATTCTAGGGATCGCTTTGGATTTTAGTGGTTTGTTGTACATCGCATTTGTCCTTTATTTTCCATTAAAAATACACAAAATAAATTAATAAAAAATAACGTTTATGTCGATATTCTTTAGCGTCTGTCCATGGACGAGATAGCGTTAAAGGGAGAAATAAAATAGTGTTATATGTCGTAAGAAACTGGCACCTATCAACTTCGCCTCAGTGAAGCAGAGTTGACATCTGTCAGGAAAAGAGGGATACGGGTCCCTCGCAGCTTGTGTTGTTGCACATAGATTTTCCATTTTTAGGAGTCATTTCTATCAAAATATCGTCCCGGCACTCACAGCTGAATTGTGATGTGGTACCAGCGTGTTGGGCTGTAGATGCGTTGCAGAGTTTGTTGACGAGTACCAGGAATAGTTTGTCAAAAAGGAAGGCGCAGTTGAGTTGGGGGCACTGCTGATTTGAGGCAAACTTGAGTTTACATTGTTCATTCTTTGATTCTGTGGAAAGTCCCAGGCCACGGATACAGGGGGAGAGTGTCGAGGTGGAGATTCACTGGAGGCCACGTGCTGCTCCGGTGGAATCTCTCCGCTTTTCCACAACTTCTTGAACTTCGAGCGACGGTTCTGAAACCAGATTTTGACCTGCGGGAAGACAGGGACTTCTTAGAACAGAGCATATATGAATAAGTGTCTTTAAAAATTTCACAAGTGAACTAAGCGAAGTTAGGATGGGTTGTGTAAAGAAAGGCCCTAAGATACCAAAACAAGGACAGAAATAAGACTGGATCTGAAGACTCTTCAGAAAATAAACAGACTTACTCTGCGATTCCAGCACTTTATTTTATTTCTGTTACAATATATTATTTAAATTTATTACACCAGTATATACTCCAGTAGTTTTACAGCCTAAGTATGTATGTGACTTATAACCACACAGTAATACATAAGCAGAGTGAATGCCTCTACGTGATGACTTCTTTTTATTGAAAATGTTACATACATATGAAATATTTTTGAATAATATTTTAATACAATGTCGTTGCCTGCTCACCTGTGTTTGTGTAAGGCCCAGCGAGGCCGCCAGCTCAGCGCGCTCCGGCAGCGCGAGGTACTGCGTTTTCTGAAAGCGTCTCTGAAGTGCGGCGAGCTGGAAACTTGAATAAATTGTTCGAGGCTTTCTAACCTTCTTTGGCTTTCCGTTGACCATTCGTATTTCAGGTTCACTTTCCTCTTTTTCTATTGAAAAAATATGAATACGATATTCATATCGCATGGAAATGACAGCTAATTAAAACAACATACAGTCCTTAATTGACCGTCAGTATACACAGGAGGTTTAAGTGTATAAAGGGGCTAAAGAACGAATAAGCATTAAGAGTGAATAAGCTTTCAAAACTAGCTACCTCCGTCCGTTGGAGTGGGAGAAGAGCTGGACCCGTAGGAACCGTAAGTGCCGAAAGAGTTGTTGAAACCCAGGTCGTAAGATTTTGTGTTGTACTGAACGCTGTTCATACCATTGTTGTGGTACTGGTAAGTACCAAGTTGTCCGTACGGAGACCCTGCGCAGGATCCGGGTTGATTATTATAGTAGCTGCTATCCGTTGCAGTCGATACCGGTAAAGTAGGGGATTCCTGCGATTTGTGCAAGCTGTGGTAATTGCTCGAGGTAATTTGGTTCGAATGCATATCTGTACTGAGACTGTCAAAAACTCCTGTCATTTTAAAAATAATGTCTGACAAAATAGTTTCCTACAACCAAAGCGTCCAGCAAAAACATAAAAGGGTAGAAACACGTTGCAGTTTCATCAGCTATTTGAGTTTTCAAAGTAATATGGTATAACCGTCAGCATTTGAGAAAACAATGAAGGTGTTCTTCCAACCGAGAACCGTGATTGTCTGCCAACTAAGATGCTAGCGGGCGGGCATTTATCCAGTGTCACGTGAGAGGCTGAACTTGTAGAACTGCTGCAGCCAATGACTGCAGAATAAATACGAACAACAGTTCTGCCTGGCTACCCTACAGCAAAGATCACACTTGTAGGTCTGTGAAAATTGTTTCATAACGTTTTATAGTCATTGTTATAAACCTTGGGTGTGTGTGTGTGTGTGTGTGTGTGTGTGTGGGGGGGGGGGGGGGGGGGGGGTGTACACGCCTGTTAACTTTACATGTTTAAAATGAAACTTCCAGCAAATTCCAATATGTAGGCATATATACATAACTATACGTATGTATGTATGTATGTATGTATGTATGTATGTGTGTATGTATCTATCTATCTGTCTATCTATCTATCTATCTATCTATCTATCTATCTGTCTGTCTGTCTGTCTGTCTGTCTGTCTGTCTATCAATCTATCTATCTATCTATCTATCTATCTATCTATCTATCTATCTATCTATCTATCTATCTATCTATCTATCTATCTGTCTATGTATTTTTTTTCAAAACTGTCAAAAGACTATCGATTTTACATGAATACCCTACAAACATTTACTTTTTATTTGTAACTTATCAAAAAAGACAAAAACAAACAATAAAAAAACATGACGTTGTGTAGTATAAAATTAGAAAGCTAGTGTATTGTGTCATTGCGACACCTGACGGCAGCATAATGACATTGACCCAAGAATCAATTGGGATTACTCAGTAAACTTAAGCGAGTAAAGTGATTCACAATATGTCAAAAAGACTTCAGTGAAAAAGTATGGTAATCAGAGCTTCTAAGTTGTCTTTAATAATTTTATTTGGTATAGATAACTTCAGTACATGTGGACTTCGTTTGGCAAACCGGATACTAATAGATTCCTAATGGCAACACTTGTGTATGAAGAATGGGATGACGCGCCAGCATGGACCATGAGAACAGTTTCCCTCGCCCAGCACACTATACAAAGTGATAGATGCCGATGTGTTAAAATGGCTGATTTCCTTTGACGAAGACTTTGTAGAGAAAACACATAGCAGTTCACAAGTACAAAGCTTAATTATTAGGCTATGTAACGGTGTTGGGGGTCAGTTATTCACAAGTTCATCAAATTATCGATGACTCATTTGCTCGACACAGCTGTTTGAAATGCAAAGCAAATTACTATCCTCTTTCTTCCAACTCACACTGTCCTTAGGCCGTGTGTTGGAAAACCTTGTATTTCGACCTTCTGAACTATCTTCGATTTTAACAAACCTGGAACACCGATCAGTCTCAGGGCTCAAAGAAGCAACACGCGATCAGTTTTCATGACCCCCCGGGTAGGCTCCTTAGGAATGAATGTAATGGCTTCATTTTACTTCACTGGTTTGTATGGAAAGCCAAATCATGCAACATCAGGACTTGTTATTAGATAAATAAATAAGTCGCCACAGTCGCGGTGTTTTATACTTAATATATTACACTGGACTTCTGACCACTCTCTACCACTGCCTAATGCGCTCCTGTGTCCGTGTTATGCACATGTATTCCTGAAACCACAGCATGAATACCGCAGAAAAAATATTATTTGGTATATTTAATGTATTGTGTACATGTCCAACATATTATAAACGAAAATTCATCTATTACCCGATTTGAACACATTATATAGGCAAATATTTTTCAAGCATTTAATGTCTAACTTAAACATGTCGATCAAATGTTTAACAATGAGGTGTTTCTTAAAACAGGCAAGAGGAGCCCAATACTCAGAAATGTACAAACCCAAGTATGGCCTAAAAAAATAAACCTAACTGTATTCTTTATTGTGTGAATACAATAGCTTTAACACTTGCTGTACCGAGTGCTGATCTACACAAAAAATTGTGTCTAAATTTCCGAGATTATAAATTGTGCCAGAGACCAGAGTCAAGCTCTGTCAAAACGAAATATTCTGCAGATTAATTATTCTTATCTGATTACCTCATTGTCAGCATTACCCAAATGCTGCATGCATTCTGTTGTTGTTGTTTGTTTGTTTTTGTTTGTTTTTTGAGGAACATACAGAAGGCCAAGGACCAGAAAAAGGCCCAATCAAGAACTAGAAATGCATCAGTAGTGTCCACCCCTGTCCCAGCTCCCTTTACATGAGTTTAATATTGAGAAGATTGGCTGCAGTGGTTCTGAGAAACATCTGAATGTATCTTGTGAGTGACTGAAGTTAGAAATCTCAGCCCACAACTGTGCATTCCTATACTAACTTTAAAAATGCTCTTTCCTCAGTCTGGGTTGTAACTCCAGGTTTGGGTTGTAACTCTAGGTCTGGGTTGTAACTCTAGGTTTGGGTTGTAACTCTAGGTTTGGGTTGTAACTTTAGGTTTGGGTTGTAACTCTAGATTTGGGTTGTAACTCTAGGTCTGGGCTGTAACTTTAGGTTTGGGTTGTAACTCTAGGTCTGGGCTGTAACTTTAGGTTTGGGTTGTAACTCTGGATTTGGGTTGTAACTCTGGGTTTGGGCTGTAACTTTAGGTTTGGGCTGTAACTTTAGGTTTGGGTTGTAACTCTAGATTTGGGCTGTAACTTTAGGTTTGGGTTGTAACTCTAGGTTTGGGTTGTAACTCTAGGTTTGGGTTGTAACTCTGGGTTTGGGTTGTAACTCTAGGTTTGGGTTGTAACTCTGGGTTTGGGCTGTAACTTTAGGTTTGGGTTGTAACAGTAGGTTTGGGTTGTAACTCTAGGTTTGGGCTGTAACTTTAGGTTTGGGCTGTAACTTTAGGTTTGGGTTGTAACTCTAGGTCTGGGCTGTAACTTTAGGTTTGGGTTGTAACTCTGGATTTGGGTTGTAACTCTAGGTTTGGGTTGTAACTCTGGGTTTGGGCTGTAACTTTAGGTTTGGGTTGTGATTTTAGGTTTGGGTTGTAACTCTAGGTTTGGGTTGCCACTGTTCTTGCTGTCTGTGCCGTTTTATTCTCCAAAACATCATCTCTGATGCCCCTGCAGTTTTCCAATGGAATGCTCTGATAATAACTGTCAGTCAGAAAGAATGAAGTTATTCATGTGATTTCATATATGTAAGCTGTTACTGTCTCCACAGCACATTCAACAGTGTGACATTAACTCTGAGAGTGTTAAAATAATGCTCAGATTATGTAACACTGTAAAAGTTAAGTAGAAGTGTGTTAGATCCATCACAGGTGAGGCCCAGTGGCAGTAATACATACACCACTGTGGATTGGTCTGCTTTTGTAGAATATTTTATCCTCACAACTGAGTGAAATATCGACTGAATTCGAATTGTACCGAATGGTTCACAGTGCAACAAAGCAAAGATTAGTCATACAATGTATCAATAAAAAATGTCACACTGTGGGCTATTTCCCATGCTGTAACAAACAGCTGTAATTTCTACAGTAAAAGTTTGCGGTAACTTCTTGTTCTGTCATTTTACCAAGCAATGCACAATCGGTCTAGAATAATTACAGTAGGTGACAGCATTTTCCACAGTAACATATCGTAAAATTACAGGCAAGTTGTGTTCTGACTGTAGATGATGCGTATCAGGGTTAAATACTGCTGATATCGGATTGCGTGGCACATGGCGGTTTCAAAGAGGAGCCTGACATGAGAGCGTTTAATGATGGTAGCAGAGGAGCAATAGCGGTGTCCATTCACTCATCCATAATACGGAAACTGAACGTAAAGTGCCTACAAAATTAAAATGTGATTCAACGTGTTAGTTAACATAACCTGTGTATCAACCTAGTTTACACGCCCCCAAATAAAGTTAGCGATAGAATTAAAAAAAAAACAAAAACATTCGAACAAGCAATCCTAGGCGAAACAGTTTAATAGTAAATCAAACGTATAAATACTGTGGATATAATGTCACAATGCGACTCGGCATCGTTTGCTGACCCATTTCAAATTTCCCTGTGAGAACTGAGCGTAGTAGACTTAAACTAATGTACTCAATAATAATGCAGAATTGTATCATTTCTGCATTATAGCAGACACTGTGGAATGTGCAGTATGAATTTCCCTGTGTGTGCTATGTGTTCCACAGCCAAAGCACCACATGACCATGTATTTACTGTGTCGTCATTAGAGGCACGCTCTTGTTTTGGCCTCCGTACTGCGCTTGATCATTCTGGTGTTTTACATGTGTCTCCATACTCACTTTTAATTCTCCCATTAGACAGAGACTGGTATCCTGGAAACAGTGTATGTGAGACACCCATATGAATATCACTGCAACAATGATTAACATGAAATTTCATGCAAATTACTTAAGCGCTGAGGAAAGTGTAATTAGTAACACCTGCTACTGTAATATAAATAAATAAATAAAATAACACGTGAAGCCTTGTGTGTCCAGCAGGGGGCAGCATATATTTATAGTCAACTCCTCTCTGGGAATCAAGCGCAAGTATTCATAATCCAGTTTGACATATGTCCACAACCACCAGGACATTGTCCTGCTGAAGATTTCTACAGATATTGATTATATAATTATCCAGCACTGATTATGCAATTATTATTTTCATGTTGTCTGAGACACCAATGTGTTGCACATAAGAGTGTTCCGCCATTGTCACCGTATGTGGCTTTGTGTGTTTTGGAGAATTCTCCGGTCAAATATTGAGCTTGAATGATATTGTTACCATAGTTACCATGATCAGGGATCTTTGTATTTGCTTTAACTGACTCCTGAAATAGGAAAAAATCACTTCACAGTTTCACAGTCTTTTCAGAGATAACAAATATCTATGACACTAGATTATGGAAATGACAATACTATGACTGTTGGTGAGTGTAAGAGTCTTTCTGCCTAAATCCTAAAAAGAAACATTTAATAGGTGCTGAAAAGACACCTGTGGTTAAAGCTGTGATTGAGTCATCAGTTTGTGTCACACTGTGGGATTTTAGTTCGACAGCATTCAGTTTCCCAGTGAAATCAGTGAAGGAAGCAGGTCTGCTTGAAGCATAAGGTCGCTTCATCTGTGGATTCTGTAAAACAGTTACTGTTCTGGAAAATCCTTCTGTTTCAGGAGGAGGAACATAGCAGAGAAGTTATTGACTGTATCACAGTATATAAACAATATTCAGCAAGACCAGGGCACACATATCGCTGCATTACTGCACTGACTGTAATACAGTACTCAGATTACTGCACTGACTGTAATACAGTATTCAGATTACTGCAGTGACTGTAATACAATACTCAGATTACTGCACTGACTGTAATACAGTACTCAGATTACTGCAGTGACTGTAATACAGTATTCAGATTACTGCACTGACTGTAATACAGTACTCAGATTACTGCAGTGACTGTAATACAGTACTCAGATTACTGCACTGACCGTAATACAGTATTCAGATTACTGCAGTGACTGTAATACAGTACTCAGATTACTGCAGTGACTGTAATACAGTACTCAGATTACTGCAGTGACCGTAATACAGTACTCAGATTACTGCACTGACTGTAATACAGTATTCAGATTACTGCAGTGACTGTAATACAGTACTCAGATTACTGCAGTGACTGTAATACAGTATTCAGATTACTGCAGTGTCTGTAATACAGTTCTCAGATTACTGCACTGACTGTAATACAGTATTCAGATTACTGCAGTGACTGTAATACAGTATTCAGATTACTGCAGTGACTGTAATACAGTACTCAGATTACTGCACTGACCGTAATACAGTACTCAGATTACTGCAGTGACCGTAATACAGTATTCAGATTACTGCACTGACTGTAATACAGTATTCAGATTACTGCACTGACTGTAATACAGTACTCAGATTACTGCACTGACTGTAATACAGTATTCAGATTACTGCAGTGACTGTAATACAATACTCAGATTACTGCACTGACCGTAATACAGTATTCAGATTACTGCAGTGACCGTAATACAGTATTCAGATTACTGCACTGACTGTAATACAGTATTCAGATTACTGCAGTGACTGTAATACAGTACTCAGATTACTGCAGTGAATGTAATACAGTACTCAGATTACTGCACTGACTGTAATACAGTACTCAGATTACTGCAGTGACCGTAATACAGTATTCAGATTACTGCACTGACTGTAATACAGTATTCAGATTACTGCAGTGACTGTAATACAGTACTCAGATTACTGCAGTGACTGTAATACAGTATTCAGATTACTGCAGTGACTGTAATACAGTACTCAGATTACTGCAGTGACCGTAATACAGTATTCAGATTACTGCAGTGACCATAATACAGTACTCAGATTACTGCAGTGACTGTAATACAGTATTCAGATTACTGCACTGACTGTAATACAGTATTCAGATTACTGCAGTGACTGTAATACAATACTCAGATTACTGCACTGACCGTAATACAGTATTCAGATTACTGCAGTGACCGTAATACAGTATTCAGATTACTGCACTGACTGTAATACAGTATTCAGATTACTGCACTGACTGTAATACAGTACTCAGATTACTGCAGTGAATGTAATACAGTACTCAGATTACTGCACTGACTGTAATACAGTACTCAGATTACTGCAGTGACCATAATACAGTATTCAGATTACTGCACTGACTGTAATACAGTACTCAGATTACTGCAGTGACTGTAATACAGTACTCAGATTACTGCAGTGACTGTAATACAGTATTCAGATTACAGCAGTGACCATAATACAGTACTCAGATTACTGCAGTGACTGTAATACAGTATTCAGATTACTGCACTGACTGTAATACAGTATTCAGATTACTGCAGTGACTGTAATACAGTACTCAGATTACTGCACTGACCGTAATACAGTACTCAGATTACTGCAGTGACCGTAATACAGTATTCAGATTACTGCAGTGACTGTAATACAGTATTCAGATTACTGCACTGACTGTAATACAGTATTCAGATTACTGCAGTGACTGTAATACAGTACTCAGATTACTGCAGTGACTGTAATACAGTATTCAGATTACTGCACTGACTGTAATACAGTACTCAGATTACTGCAGTGACCGTAATACAGTATTCAGATTACTGCAGTGACCATAATACAGTATTCAGATTACTGCAGTGACTGTAATACAGTATTCAGATTACTGCACTGACTGTAATACAGTATTCAGATTACTGCAGTGACTGTAATACAATACTCAGATTACTGCACTGACTGTAATACAGTATTCAGATTACTGCACTGACTGTAATACAGTATTCAGATTACTGCAGTGACCATAATACAGTACTCAGATTACTGCAGTGACTGTAATACAGTATTCAGATTACTGCAGTGAATGTAATACAGTTCTCAGTTTACCGTAGTGTCTATAATACAGTTCTCAGATTACCGTCGTGTCTATAATACAATGTTCAGATTAAGGCAGAAACTGTTTTACAATGTTCAGATGTCTGAGGCAGGAAGAGCAAAAGGTCTGTCAGATGTCACTGTTATGCGGTGGTGTGATAGGCAAACATTCAGAGGAATCTCTAGGCGGGAAAGTTTTCATCGCCAGGAGAGCTGGGATTTCACACAGCACTGACAAATTCAGTACAGAACTTAGCCTGGTCTCACACTCATTCATCTCTACAGTTCCTCTCTGGGCTCTCCCTCTGACAAACAGGCACACGTACACGCACACGCTGTGGCAATGTAGGACTCCTCCCTAAAGTTCTTCTGTTCTCCATGCCCAAATAGCAGGCACCTCACTTTTCTTTACAGGTCACTTTTTTATTTTATTACATTGATTTCTGCAGTTATAGTCAGTGCCCATGCCTAGAGAGATTTTATGTCGTGTCCATCTTAGCATTTAGTCACCATAAAGAACGCTCCCATTCTGTGAGACACATTTATGCAACAGTCATAAACCCTACTGGCACTGGGGGTGTGCTACTCACAATCCGTTATCTAGAGAGATGTTAGGAACACATAGTTTAGCATGGCCAGAGGCCCGTGACATCAGTCTGGTCAAGAGATCATTTCTGATGACTGAGTTGACAGCTGCGAGGCTATTGGTTGTCTTTGCAGTGACTGTCTGAGGAGGAGCGTGCAGCAGGCTTAGTCCACCAGTGTTCACCCAGTCAAGAGTAACGACTACAGACAGGGAGCAGGTGGCAGAAAGCCGAGATGCCAGCTTTCAGAACGAGACACGAAAACAGGAGCTGAAATGCTACAAAAACACACAGCCCACAACATCACCTTGTGACGGATTTGTCACTAGTTCATCCTCTAGGGTTCAGAAAGACACAGTAGAACTGGACTGTAACTCTCACACAGGGGGAGGTTCAGGTTGTGCTTCTGAATTTTTCTTAATAACTTTATCTCTGTCTCTCTCGACATTATCGCTTTATCACTCACTGTAATGCCACGCTAAAAGCCTGAATGTGGTGGGGGGCAGGCAGGAGTTTTAGACTCTTATTTTTTAATTGAGTTTTGAACCTGCACTTATGAGTGCTTACCTTCATTTAGAGGCTAGTGTTTTCACTTTCTCTGTGTTTTTAATACTCACTCATGGTTTGGTTTGTGTGATAAACTTCCAGAAAAGCATTAAATGGACAAATTATAACTCATAACTCATCCTCATTTACCATCACTCCATTATTCATTACTCTGCCAGGACACGCACCAGTGTCTCCCAAACTTATCCTTACATTAATTTTTCTTTTCACATAGTTTCATCCTTTGAGGTTATGCATTCTCAGAAAGACGTCTGTTTATTTTCCTCTGTGTCGGCTCCTCTAGGTTACTGACACTCACACTAACACACGTGTAAGACAGGAGAGCACCTCCTCCCTAACCTGCTAAATGGGGCATCTTTTAAGCTTGCACATCAAAAGCACAGGAAATCATGTCTGTTGCAAACTCTGGTCTTTTATTTTCTGATGCCATAAACAAAACATTCCTGCCTCATCTCTTCCATCAAGACTGAATAAAAGTGTGTCAGCCCCATAGTAACAGCCATTCACACTCACACTACCCTGAATGGACTGCAGTCAGTGCCTCACTGGAGTGATCACATCACTTGACCTCAACAGTACGTGACTCTGGTGACCCCTGCTGAGGGGCCAGGGGCACCCTGTCTGACTCACTCACCCACACAAGGATCGGGTGTGTTTGGAATGGTCTCCAAACCACAGTCAGAGAGCCCAGTCAGAGACCCCAGTCTGAGAGCCCAGTCAGAGAACCCCAGTCTGAGAGCCCAGTCGGAGACCCCAGTCTGAGAGCCCAGTCAGAGAGCCCAGTCTGAGAGCCCAGTCAGAGACCCCAGTCTGAGAGCCCAGTCAGAGAGCCCTGTCTGAGAGCCCAGTCGGAGAGCGTGACAGAGCTGGGATTCAAACCCTGATTCCCACATGAAGCACGGCCTTCTTTACTGGTGCAGAGTGAAAGAGAAACAAGATGTCAGGCTGTAGCAGCTACTGCTGTCTGAATCAAACCCCCTCACTGTGGTAGAGTTCCTCAATCAGGCAAGTCCATCTGTCCACTTCTACTGTGAGGCTAGTTTAAACGATGTTATTTAGACAGGTCAGAACCAATAGATTACCACTCTCCACAGAGCTCCTGCTGACACAGAAAAAATGAAAAGTCAAGATCTATGGACCACAAACTCTCCTGTCTGAGAGAAAGACAAAACTGCTGGACTGTAGCAGACACTGGTGCTGAAACTGGTTTTATGTAACAGTTGGTGGGTAGTGTTGTGTCACATAAACACACATAGTGAAGTAGAGCCAGAGCTGAGTTAGCATAATGAAATGCATCTGTGATAAAAATGTATCTATGACATGTTAAAATGAGCTGCTCACTCTGAAAGTTTTCTCTGTGTTTTTGTAAAATGAACCTTTATATAAATAAATAAATAAAAAGCTCACAAAAAACCAGGTGAGCGAGGCAGACAGAGGAACAGAAGGGAGACATTAAATGTTAACAGGGCTGACGGAGGAACAGAGGGAGGACACCAAACATTCACAGAGAATCGAACAGCGAATCTCTCTCAGCTGTTTCTCTCACCGCATGACGTTGACTGCAGCTCAGAGGTGTTGAGTTTAGACGTAAACTGTGAGCCCTGGAGCCTTTGGCAGACGACTCCTGCTGTCTGTGGGCATACACCAAAAGAACCACCGAAATGGACCTTCTATCTGTGGGCATACACCGAATGAACCACTGAAATGGACCTGCTGCCACATGCTACCACTGGATTAATAACGTTACAACTGCAGGCCAGTCCTTCACAATGCCCACAGTGTTTGACTGGGAAAGCAATCAGGTTCTGTCGTTGGGGTTGGCTGTGAGAGCACACATGGGCACGCGCACACACACACGCACACACACACACACACACACATTTTGCAACCCACGCCAGGCAGACAGTATGTTGTAACCCATGCCAAGCCCTGGTTGGCAGGTTGGCTGAGGAGCTGGTACCACTGGGGGGGGCTGTGCTCTATGGGGAGGTAAAACTGAATCAATGGAAAATTGAACTCTTACGTGCCAGTGCCTCTCGTTATAGTTAATCATCTCATTTATTCATCATGAGAGCAATTATGATACTTAGTTTACAGCATTTAATTGTTCCTGTTCTGAAACTAAACATATATTTAAAAAAAAAATCCAAACATTTGATGAGAAAATGTTCTGAGTCCATGGAACAGAGGATGATATATTTTCTCCTCAGGCTGAACTCCATCAGAGCGTTCCTGGCTACGGTACAGCGGTGGACTTTACACTGGTCTTGTTGTCATTTCTGTGTCAGATAAGATGTGGATGAGGATGTGACAAACAGTTTGATGACTTTCCTCACATCACATGTCTGGGATCAACCATAGCAACATATTAACCAGCTGGTAAATAACATGTACGCTGCTAGTCAATACCTATAGATGGACAGAGTGTGGAAAGAGGATGAATCCTTCATGAATTTTCACTTCAGTCTTTGAACTCCTGAGACTGAGTTAACTGTGCTCTGTTGTTTCGCCCCCAGAGACACCCAGCGTGGTCCTCTCCGCTGTGTGAAAACAGAGCCAAAGGAAAGCAGTTCGGTATTAATACGCATTTTCAGACGAAAACTTCTCTTCCACCGCTTACTGTCACAGTTAAATACAGTCCAGCTGGACACAGGTACAGATGACACTAAGACCATCATATTTCTCCAGCCCTTGGACCAAAACTCACGGATTAAACGGTTACAAGACCAGTTTATAAACACACCACTCAGTGATGTCAGAGGCTGGGTCTGTTATTTGACCTAAAAAACGCTGAAAGACTTTAACAAAGACACTGTGGAGTCGATGAGTCACTTTGTCCTGTGACAGAATGTGATATCAGGGTGATTTTCATGCCACGGACACAAACAGGAAAACCATTAGAGTCTGATGACAGTCTGCCACTCTCGTATGGTCTCGTATGGTCATGGGCTGCCGTGTGAAGAGAGGAGAACAGGGACAGGGCAGGAGATGGACTGAGAGACGTTAAACATTTTGAAACAGCACAGATGGCTGCAGACATCGCACTGGCTCCGGCACAAAGACTGGCCCTAAAAGCTAAGCCTGCTGACAAACAACAGTAACTCCTACAGAGTAACACTGTACTGGACTGGTCTTCTCAGGCTCCTGCAGTCACAGGGCCACTGTTTAGACAGAGCTACTGTCACATTTCACACAGACAAACACTGTCAGGACCAGAGCACAAACATTCCACAGGATAGGCTGCTGGACACAGGGCAAACGGGGCGCGGCACTGTTGGGGTTTGTCCCCGAACTCACCTCCTTCAGGAACTGTCACAAAACACAAAATGTTTCACTGTACTGTGTATTTCACTGCGAAACAACGGAATCAGCTGACACTGACATAGTCTTTAATGATGATGATGATGATGGCCCTGAACAGTGTTGATGTGCCATTAATGCTCATTGTGTATGAGCCCAGCTGCATATGATCCAAGCGTTCCAATGGATCTAGCTTGGATTCCCCCAAGTTAGCCTGGATAACTCATTTTCCAGGGGCAGATTTGTGCCAGATAGAAGATAGAAGTCCAAGATGGAAGTGTGGGATTCCTTTTGCTGGTGTTCTGTTCAGGTCAGACCATTGAACACAGATGGCATTCATCGCCATGGCTACCAGCTCCACGCCCCAAAGCCCTGGGTGAAATTCCACCAGGTTAGCCAAACAAGTTGACCCCCGAGGTGCAGCGTGGCAAATTAGAAAGTACACAGGCTAGATAATGTTTGTTTGCCTCCTGGTCAATATGCAGCGTGAAGAAGGTGGAGAGTTTGTTGTTTGCACAGGTTTGCTGACAGCTTCTTCCAGCAGCACTCTTGAGGAGCATTTTAAATGTTGACTTTGTCTTCAGAGCACAGGTTACACAGAACACAGAGACTTTGTCCTCAGAGTGTAGGTTACACAGAACACAGAGACTTGCTCTTGTTTTATGTGCAGCTTCAGTGGTTTACATTACAGCAATGATAAAAGTTAGCACTGTTTTAAATTCTAACTCAGTAGTCAAAGTAAGCACTGTTTTGAATTCTAACTCAATGGTAAAAGTTAGCACTGTTTTAAATTCTAACTCAGTAGTTAAAGTTAGCACTGTTTTAAATTCTAACTCAATGGTAAAAATTAGCACTGTTTTAAATTCTAACTCAGTAGTTAAAGATAGCACTGTTTTAAATTCTAACTCAATGGTAAAAATTAGCACTGTTTTTGAATTCTAACTCAGATAGTACATTTGTCTCTGAAGCTGTTTCACTAGGAATCACTTGGATGAAGTGGTGGTCTGTGTATTTATGTAAACAATACACGGTGTACACATGCTGTCATAACTGGAGGTCATTGCACTGTTAATCTGGAATACCTGATGATTAAGTGTAGGCTCTTCTACCTACCCAGAGAATTCACATGTACTGTTATCACTGCCGTCTATGTACCTCTGGATGCTAATGCTACGCTAGCAATGAAAGAACTACAAGTTGCTATTAGCAAACAACAAACCGCACATCCAAATGGGACTTTTATTGTTACGGGTGATTTCAGTCATTCCAGCCTTAAAACCGTACTCCCCACATTCCAATGTCTCCTGTCCCGCCAGAGGAGACAGTATCCTGGAACAGGTGAACACAAATATTGCTGAGGCCTACAAGGCCATTCCCCACCCCCCACCTTGGACAATCTGATCACCTCTCTCTGCTCCTGCTCCCCAAATACACACCTCTCATCAGACATCAGTCTCATCAGACTTGTGAAACCTTCAGTGAGGAAGGTGAAAGTTTGGCCTGAGGCGGCAGACTCTGTTCTACAGCAGCAGTTTCAGAAGACAGACTGAAGCTTGTTTGCCACCAAGGCCAGTCTGGATTCCCACTTGGACATTGAAACTTACACCACTTCTGTTCTGGACCATATCAACACACGCATCAATGACTCACAACCCACAGACGCATGTGGCTAGGCATCCAGACCATCACTGATTACAGAAGAGTGAATACAACCCCACTAGTCAATGATGCCTCCCTTCCTGATGACCTCAACAACTTCTATGCTCGTTTTGGCTCCCCTCTGCCCTGTAGCACTCACCCCCATCATCACCAAGTACGTTGAGAGACTGGTTCTGGCTCACCTCAAGTCCAGCCTACCTCCCACACTAGATCCCCACCAGTTTACCTGTCTCAACAGGTCAACTGAAAAAGCCATATCCACGGCTCTTCACTCCGCCCTGACTCTCCTGGACAATAACAACTCCTACATTAGGATGATATTCATTGATTTCAGCTCCGCATTTAATACAGTCATCCCCTACAATCTGATCACTAAACTTAGTGACCTTGGCATCAGCACTGTAATCCAACACTAGACTTCCTGACCAACAGACCCCAGTCTGTTAGGTTAAACAACCTCACCTCCTCCACTCTGACCTGAACACCGGCGTTCCACAGGGCTGTGTGCTCAGACCACTCCACTCCCTCTTCACCCATGACTGCATTCCTGTACATGGCTCCAACACCATCATCAACACCACGGTGGCAGGCCTGATCAGTGACAACGATGAATCAGCCTACAGGGCGGAGGTCCAGCACCTGGCAGCATGGTGTGCTGACAACAACCTTGCCCTCAACACCAAGAAGACCAAAGAGCTCATTGCGGATTACAGAAGACCAAAGGTGGCAGACACAACCCCCATTCACACAAATGGGACTGAAGTGGAGCGTCTCTCCAGCTTCAGATTCCTCCACATCCACATCTCTGAGGATCTCTCTGGGTCCCTCAACGCCCCCAGACTGGTTAAAAAGGTGCAGCGGCGCCTTTACTTTCTGAGGACGCTAAAGACAGCCGGCCTGTCTCTTCAGATCCTGGTGAACTTCTACCGCTGCGCTACTGAGAGCATCCTGACCAACTGCATCATGGTGTGGTACTGCAGCTGCCCTGTAGCTGACAGGAAGGCCCTGTGACAGGCGGTGAAAACCGCCCAACAGATCATGGGTATCCCGCTCCTGGCCCTCACTGACCTCCAGCATACGCAGTGTCTGTGGTGGGCTCACAGCATTACCGGGGACCCCCTCACACCCCAGCCATGGACTGTCTGCTCTCCTCCCATCAGGGAGCCGGTACAGGAGCCTTAGGTCCATCAGGGAGGCGGTACAGGAGCCTTAGGTCCATCAGGGAGGCGGTACAGGAGCCTTAGCTCCCGCACCAGCAGGCTCAGGAACAGTTTCTTCCATGACACCATCACCTTGCTGACCTCTCTGACCTCTCACACCCAGCACTGGCCCAGTCCCTTACTCCCCACTCACACTCTCACACCCAGCGCTGGCCCAGTCCCTTACTCCCCCCTCACACTCTCACACCCAGCGCTGGCCCAGTCCCTTACTCCCCCCTCACACTCTCACACCCAGCGCTGGCCCAGTCCCTTACTCCCCCCTCACACTCTCACACCCAGCACTGGCCCAGTCCCTTACTCCCCCCTCACACTCTCACACCCAGCGCTGGCCCAGTCCCTTACTCCCCCCTCACACTCTCACACCCAGCACTGGCCCAGTCCCTTACTCCCCCCTCACACTCTCACACCCAGCACTGGCCCAGTCCCTTACTCCCCCCTCACACTCATGGGCCTTACAGTGCTTTTTACACATATCTGTTGCAGTTATCACACCTAATGTCAATACCTCAGTATCTACCTCAGGGTCTCATTGCCCCCACACCCGCTTTACGCATGTTATTTATTCATTTATTTATTTACTTACTTACTTATTTATTGAACAGCAACAAAACAATTGTTTGTTATTGTTCTCACATGTAATATTCATTTCACTCCATTTGTATATAACTCACATGTGCCTCATCCCTGAATCTTATCTGTGAATATTGCCTTCTTTTTATTGTCTGTATGTATTTCATGTTTATATAACCATATTATCACATACACTCTCACCTGTTAATATTGCTTCATCAGCCCCCTAGCTACTGTTTGCACTTTCTGGTTGGATTTAAAACTGCATTTCGTTGTGTGTGTACTTGTACTATGTGCTATGACAATAAAGCTGAATCTAATCTAAATCTAATCTAAACTGATTTTCAATTTCAGTTTTTTATATAATATTTTCAATAATTCATAATAAAAAAAACTTAATTTTCATATTCAGTGAACCATAATCCCTTGAGTTTTAACAGCAGATCAGCTCTTCCTCTTGTAACAGGACAACAGTGTGTGTGTGTGTGTGTGTGTGTGTGTTTCTCATAAGTGAAACTTTTTCAAGTAAGTTCTACTTCCGACTTCCTCTCATCAATTTCCTTTACAGACCCAGGCATGTTTGCAAACCAGCAACACAAATTTGTTTTTAGACTAGGTGGGTTGCATGGGAACGCTCTCTGCATGACAGGAGACTGAAGTATTCACCTCTGAGTTTCATTCAACACTAATATCTCACTAAACGTCAAACCCCAGTCTTCTAAATGTCCAATTGTCCAATAGACCACACAGGTGTTCAGTTACACTATGCAGTACAATCTCAGCTTTATAAAACAGCCTTAGCATATTTCTCAAAAAGCTTTGTGTGAGATGTTTCTGTTAACTGAACTGCTTTGTAAGTTTTCAGTTTCTGCAAGATGTCACGACTCATCTTTTTTTTTCTTTTTTCCTATAGCTCTGATGGCCCATAACTTCACACAGCATGGTTACACGAGTCCATCTGACAACAACTCAAAACCATTTTTTACAGTGCAGGGTCTAATTTCACACCAGTCTAAAATCAAAGTCCTGGACTAATTCTGGTCCAATCAAGGGGAAAATTCAGGCGGTTCACAGGGCTCATAAAATGGAGGATTTCCCAGAGTTCTGTCCGTGATGAGTGCGACCTGGCTGGGGAAAGAATGTGTAAACCCCTGTAAAACAGGATCTGCTCATTGTTGGTCTGTGACCCCCCCCCCCCCCCCCCCCCCCCCGCCTGCCTGGAGTCACAAAGGGTCGGCAGGCATTGTGACTGGAGATCTGGGCAGATTTAAAGCCAGGCGGGTCACACAAAAGGCCCAGCGCTATCACAACACCCCCAGAGCAGGGCACCCAGGCCCACAGCACAACTACACACAGAGCTACTGATGCAGAGAAAACCGACAGGCTTCAGCTGGACACTGGACTCTCAGCCCCGCACACCAGAGTCTCCGTCATTCAAACACTGCAAAGCAGCAAGAACTCTCTCAGCCATGCGACTGGAGATAAACCCCATCAGTGAAAAACCATAGTTTATAACACTTACACACTATACACAATGCAACCATCAAAAGCACTCTCCAGTAACATTGTAAAGCTAGTATAACGTGTGTGAGAGTGATTTCTCTGAAAGAGAAGCGTGGGTGCACAGCTAGAGTGAAAACATTCACACTGTGTTGTTATAACACTGCTATATGTAAGTCTAACTGCTGAGATCATTTTCTTATGTGCAGACAGCTAGCTATGGTTTCTCCACCTCCCCTGCCTGCAGTGAGAGAGTGAGTTCAGTTCAGCCGTTCACACACGCATAAGAACCAGCGGTGTATGCTGTTTTCAAAACATACAGAAACTCTGCTCTGCCTGTCTGTAGCTACAGGAACTGGTCCTCATGCAAGAGAAGTGAAATCCAGTCTTAATCCAGATTCATGTTCTCTTTAGACTGGTATCACATCTGAAATGACCTTGCAGCTGGGCTGAGTGGGGGTTCTGTTAAATTCTTTGTACCTGTACCCAGGTATCCTTTTTATGATGTCCACAGTAATAAGATGAAGATCTGATATCTGATATCTGCCCATGTCTGCAGGTGTGGTAGGTGCACATTTCTGGAGTCATGAGGTGCACCACTAAAGAAATACACCCAGAGAACAGGGGGAAAAACAAAGCAATAAGGAGTCTGTGTGAAGAGCTAAGACTGAGGTGTGCTGATGGTTTTCTGTGTGGTCATGTCTCTGCTATTTTAACCCTGTGGAAGATTTTTGGTTTCATGTTGTGTCTCATTGTTTTCGGTGGTTTCACTGTCAGTGATCTGACTGGCTGTGTTCAGTCAAAAGACTGCAGTTCTTAATATTTGTATAAATGTGTTATAGTCACATACGTACTCTGTCCTCCCTCCGTCCCTTTAAACTCCTTTCCAATGTCTGTTCCTCCCATATGGTAGTGTACTGGTTCCTCAGCTCCTCTGTCTGCATCTCCATCACCTCCCCCTGTGTGTGTGTGTGTGTGTGTGTGTGTGTGTGTGTATGTATGTATCTGTCTGTGCCTGTGTGTGTGTGTGTGTGTGTGTGTGTATGTATGTATCTGTCTGTGCCTGTGTGTGTGTGTGTGTGTGTGTGTTTGCATGTGGTTGTGTGTGTGTGTATGTATCTGTCTGTGCCCGTGTGTGTGTGTGTGTGTGTGTGTGCATACGTGCGTGCACATGTTTGTGTGTGTGTGTTTGCGTGTGTGTGTCTATGTGTGGGGTTAAGTGGGTGTATGATACATTAATATCAACACAGTGGCAGCACATCCTTCCACTAACCACATAATCCGTCAACAGCTCGTCAGATAGCAGGCTTGGCATTGTAATATAGACATTTACACGAAGGCAAATATTTCCTCCGCTCTGTCTTTATCAAAGCCCCACTGGGCAGTGCTCTGCTGGGTCCTCTATTTCACACTCATTGTGGTCTCTTTTGCAAACTCCACACTCGAGCTCAAGACTCGATTACATTGTGTTTTCACAGGATGTTTCTAATTCTCGTAGGTTTTTCTCATTTTCTCTCCATAACGGTGCGCTCTAGTGCTCTGGAAGCTAATTTGCATGAAAGGTGCGGTAAATCTTTCACTGGAACCTCCATCCACTGAGATGCAACTTTTTTACTTTCTCTCTCTCTCTCTCTCTCTCTCTCTCTCTCTCTCTCTCTCTCTCCCTCTCTCTCTCTCTCTCTCTCTCTCTCTCCCTCTCTCTCTCTCTCTCCCTCTCTCTCTCTCTCTCTCTCTCTCTCTCTTTCTGTGGGAGTCTGACTCTGTGTTGGGAGAGCTGTACTATTCCAGGGCGTTCTCCAGAGGATGCAGACGTAAAGTTAGGTTTGCTGTTTGAACTCTTGACTTGTGAAACTGTACCTATCTGTGAAGACAAAATAAAGGTCTTAAACCCCCAGATGATCACATGACATAACTCATTAGTGAAGGAGGTGGATACTTACTGATGTTACTGCTGCATTTTCCCCACCACATTATGTTTCCTGAAAGACTGGGAGTCAGTTTGCATCCTCTTAAGTCAAGACCAGACACTCAGTTAGGGACATCGCTTCCTCTAAATACTCTCTCCTCTTTCAGATTGACAACAAAGGAGTCAGTGAGCAGATGTATACTGATAGAAATATTAGATCATCTTTTACAGGAACACTTTATACTTCCACTAAGCAGCGGCAACTATACATCTAGAACCAAGCATAAGTCAAACTGTGTAATTTGCATAGACAAAATATGTTTTGCCCCCATAATTCACTGTGTAAATGGTTTTAATAATAATAATAATGATAATAACATTTATTTAGAGCCCAATATCACTATTTATAGTCTCAAAGGGCTTTACATGTCTATAACAAAGCCAAATCAAAATTATATCATGCATAAGTTCGAGAAAGTTTTTAATGTGCGTTAATCAAAAGGAAGGCATTGACATGGTTGATCTAAAATGATTTAATCAAAATTTTAAAAATGCATACCGACAAAACACAAAACAAAAACCAACAAAGAAAAGGTTCAGTTGTGTGGACTGAATCTTATTATATTCTTGTGCTGAACTAAAAATTTGTGTCTATGCACCTTTAGTCAGCACCAGTGCACACGGCACTGTCCTCCAGACAGCCGACAGAGAGCTCTGATTAATCCAGGTGAGGCACCCACAGATGATCTGCTCACCAGTGTTTACTGTGGTAAGTCACCTGTGTTTATGGTATGGGAACCATGTAGCCAGTGTTTACTGTGGTAAGTCACCCGTGTTTATGGTATGGGAACCATGTAGCCAGTGTTTACTGTGGTAAGTCACCCGTGTTTATGGTATGGGAACCATGTAGCCAGTGTTTACTGTGGTAAGTCACCCGTGTTTATGGTATGGGAACCATGTAGCCAGTGTTTACTGTGGTAAGTCACCTGTGTTTATGGTATGGGAACCATGTAGCCAGTGTTTACTGTGGTAAGTCACCCGTGTTTATGGTATGGGAACCATGTAGCCAGTGTTTACTGTGGTAAGTCACCTGTGTTTATGGTACGGGAACCATGTAGCCAGTGTTTACTGTGGTAAGTCACCTGTGTTTATGGTACGGGAACCATGTAGCCAGTGTTTACTGTGGTAAGTCACCTGTGTTTATGGTACGGGAACCATGTAGCCAGTGTTTACTGTGGTAAGTCACCTGTGTTTATGGTACGGGAACCATGTAGCCAGTGTTTACTGTGGTAAGTCACCTGTGTTTATGGTATGGGAACCATGTAGCCAGTGTTTACTGTGGTAAGTCACCCGTGTTTATGGTATGGGAACCATGTAGCCAGTGTTTACTGTGGTAAGTCACCTGTGTTTATGGTATGGGAACCATGTAGTCAGTGTTTACTGTGGTAAGTCACCCGTGTTTATGGTATGGGAACCATGTAGTCAGTGTTTACTGTGGTAAGTCACCTGTGTTTATGGTATGGGAACCATGTAGTCAGTGTTTACTGTGGTAAGTCACCCGTGTTTATGGTATGGGAACCATGTAGCCAGTGTTTACTGTGGTAAGTCACCTGTGTTTATGGTATGGGAACCATGTAGTCAGTGTTTACTGTGGTAAGTCACCTGTGTTTATGGTATGGGAACCATGTAGCCAGTGTTTACTGTGGTAAGTCACCTGTGTTTATGGTATGGGAACCATGTAGTCAGTGTTTACTGTGGTAAGTCACCTGTGTTTATGGTATGGGAACCATGTAGTCAGAGCTGAGCAAGTCAGCAGCATCTTTTGTGAGTCAATACCACTCTGTTTACCTCTAATCTCTGCTCATTTAAATGTCCTGAATCCAGATGCATTACAAAGACCTGATTGTCATCTGAATGTCTGCCCTGGTCTTTGGTAGTCTACAGTCTCTGAGGTTTCCCAGAGGGACAGCCAGAGAGACACGGGGACAGCCAGAGGTCTCTGTCCTGTGTACGCAGAGAGTTACCTGTACTCAGGTTATCAGGAGCCCATATGAAAGATACTGGTCATGGCTGTTTACAGTTAACACGCCGCTATTCTGGCACACGGCTTTATCTGCTGTCATCTCTTTCTGTTTCTCTACTGTCATTCTCTCACATCTGCTAACACAACACAACACCCACAACCCCCCCCCCCCTCCACACACACGCACTTTGTCTCTCTCTGTTACTCTCTCTCTTTCTCTCCCTCCCTCCCTCTGTCTCTCTCTCTCTCTCTTTCTCTCCCTCCCTCTCTCTCTCTCTTTCCCTTGCGCTCTCTCTCTTTCTTTCTTTCTTTCTTTCTTTCTCTCTCTCTCTCACTCACTCTCTCTCTCTCTCTCTCTGTCTCTCTGTGCTCTTCTCTGTTAAATGAAATCTGGACAGACTTTTCTTTGAGGCAAATATAATAACCTCATTGTATTTTTGCAAATGTCACAGTCATCCTCAAATACACCAACAACACAGCAACAGCAACAAATGCCACAGCCATCCTCTCAAACCCAGCTTCAGTCCTAAAATACAACTTCAGTCATCAAATACACCTCCAGTTCTCAAATATGACTTCAGTCCTTTAAACAGCTCCAGTTCTCAAACACAGCTCAAGTTCTTACATCCAACTCAGTTCTCAAATACTGTGGGCTCAAATACTGTGGGCTTCCTGCAGTTAAAAGGAGGATATGGGAAATGGTAATTAGCTCATTTCACAAGTACAGCTGAAGTCATTTTGGCTTTTTTCAGCACTAATGAGGAATAGGCTATTCCAGTACTGCTATACTTACAGTCCATAGTCCGGTACTGCTATACTTACAGTCCATAGTCCAGTACTGCTATACTTACAGTCCATAGTCCGGTACTGCTATGCTTACAGTCCATAGTCCAGTACTGCTATACTTACAGTCCATAGTCTGGTACTGCTATACTTACAGTCCGTAGTCCAGTACTGCTATACTTACAGTCCATAGTCCGGTACTGCTATACTTACAGTCCATAGTCTGGTACTGCTATACTTACAGTCCGTAGTCCAGTACTGCTATACTTACAGTCCATAGTCCGGTACTGCTATACTTACAGTCTATAGTCTGGTACTGCTATACTTACAGTCTATAGGGGTCAGAAACAACACATTTCCCACCCAGTCTTGAACTACAAGTCAGGTGTCCTGACACTGACGTATCAACAGTACTAACTGCTCAGTTAACAAACCAGAGATTAGAAAAAACACAGTCAAATCCAGGTTAGAGTTTCAGACCTGAATGTTCCTGGGCCACTCACTCACTTTTTATAATCAGTCTGTCATCTGTCTGCAGCTTCACTCCTCAGAGAGCCCATAGTGATATTACTGTGGTAATATCAGAGTGTTAAGTGTGTGTGTCTGAATATCAGTTTCCTGTCTGCTAAGCTTTGTGGATGAGAGCATGAATGCTATTACTGTAAAAGCAACTTTCCGTCAGACTCTCAGTTTGAACTCTCACGTCGTTTTATTTTTAGCGCTCTGGTTTGGTGTCGTTCACAGGCTGATTAGCTCAGTTACCTGAAAGTGTGAACCAATGTGGATTATATTTTAAAAAATCCATTCACTGACAACTTAAATCAACCCTCATCAGAGTAAATGCAATGATGAAAGAACAGGAGAACAGTGACATCTTGGTGTCAATATAACACTGAAAGTGTTAATCAAAATTAACTCAAGTAAACAAGTAAGACAGAGAGGGTGTTTTATGGACGTCCAAAACAACCTGAGTGTATTGTTTTCCTTCTATGATTATGTTTTTGACATGCACTCATGCCCCGTAAGACTGTGCGTTGGTCACACATAATCACTGAATGCAGTTTTGACATAAAAAGATTGTTAGGATGCATGGACCCAAGATGAGAGAGAATTATCTGGTTTGACCGATAACTGCTCCCTTATAATTACGCATCAGATTATCGGTGACATTACCAATGAAGGTCAAACTTCAATCACCAGTCAGGCCTCTTCTCTCTCTCTCTCTCTCTCTCTCTCTCTCTCTCTCTCTCTCTCTCTCTCTCTCACTGCGTGTAAATATGAGAATGTGTCCATGCCTTTACTCTGCTGAGGGAGACTTAGTGCCCACACTCTGAGTCAGCGGTCCCTGGACAAGAGCAACACTCAGGGCTTTGGCCTCTTACCCCTGACCCCGTAGGGGGAAAAGCCACAAAGAATCAGGACTGCCACCCATCAAAAATGCCACATCTTTTATATCACTCCCACAGTGGGTGAGTCGCTCCATTGTTCCTTGGCTCTTAATGTGTTGTAAGAAATAGTAAGATAGCAAAGCTGGCACCATGGGCGAGGTCTTCCCCTCTCTCTGAGGAAGTGTTAAAGAGATGGAATGTTCCTCTTTTTTTTCTCAGAGGAAGAACGCAGCACAAATCCTCTGTTTTGACTGTGGGACAAAGCACATTTAAATGGAGCAAAAACTGTTACCGTGGATGTTTCTAGACAACTCTAGAATCACTGAGAGGATCATAGGGAATTCTTCATTCAGACAATATTACATACCAGAGCAGGTGCTAATGATATCACATACCAGAGCAGGTGCTAATGCTAACCACTGCCATGTGGCATATCAGTCATGATTGTCTTCAGCTTATTGTCTGAAAAAAATAGCTTTTACATAAACAAAGAAAATCATTTTTAGGTTTTTGCTTTTATGAGAGGTTTAAATTGTCACTTGGTCCCAGTTTGTCTCTTCTACTCCTTTCACTGGCACCTACTCAGCAGTGGATGCAGTCACAGGTTTTCAAAGGCTTTTTCAGTAGTTAAAACCAAATGGACTTGTGTTTCCTCAGAGAGAACATTATAGGCAAATTTAACTTCATTTAGCTGAATACTTGTTTTCCTCTGTTTGCGATTCACTGTCTGCAGTGTATTTGTGCAGCAACGCGGAGGCTGTTGTTTTTCTCTCTGGTTTGACGGCTGTGTAGTGAAGCACTTACTCACTTACTCTTGTTCAGTAACCCCTGCTGAGGGACCTCTGTTTTCACCAGAGTAATGTTGTTAAAAATGGCAACTGTGCTTTCCACCCACAGTCAGCAGAGACACCAGAAACAA
Organism: Chanos chanos; assembly: GCF_902362185.1. Lineage (NCBI taxonomy): Eukaryota > Metazoa > Chordata > Actinopteri > Gonorynchiformes > Chanidae > Chanos > Chanos chanos. Next base: position 903,044 of record NC_044504.1, read on the forward strand.
AAAACAGGTGAGGGGGCAGGAAGTTATCTTTGTCTCAGTCAGAGACTACCCTGAACATTCAACATGGCTGTGTATGAGGCCAGTGACTGTGTCCCTTCACACTGCTGGGCAACACAGCAACGCTGAGCAGTTTCCCACACCTGGACGACAGATCTACTCACACAATGACACCTACTACTGTATATGAGTCCAGCTGTCAGTCAAGGAGTCTGGTCAACACGCTCAACCAAAGGGAACAGAGCCAAGCATCTGCTCAGGGCTACTGCACACAATCAGAGAGAGTGGCACACATGCCGGCCTCAGACCACACCTCTGCATACTGTAAAATGGCCATCTAATGGGCTGTGTGCTGAAGTGAATCTGCTCACAGTAAAGACAGCTCCATGTTCTCTGTGGCCTTCTCTATGCTAGGAGAAGCTAAAATCTTTTCCCTAAAAATCCCAGAGCCTATGTGATGATGACATGAGTTTTGTGGATGTTTCTGATAGCTCGGAAATTCTCAGAAAGGACCATTATCATGGCCCAGACCTCCCAGCGTTCCCAGTTGGAACACTACTTTGTTCTTGACGTTTGTCAATCTTGAGTTCTTACACAGTGTGCTGTTTGCGGATTGTGGTTTAAACTCAGCATTTTCCCCACATAGTCCAGGAAGAAGGACAGAGGCTGTAGGCTGGCGAAGCAGGAGCTTTCCAGGGGAACCCGAAAACTGGTAACTGTTGTTCGCAATGCTGTGCTGTGGTACCATTAAGCAAAGCTAGAGTGTCAGGGTTCAAACACAGGCAAAAAGACAAACGACATTAGGGGCTGTGATTCAGGGCTTTCTCTTGCCCAGGTTTTACCCCAAATCCTATTTCAGAAAACAGTACAGCTCAAAAGCGGTTTATGTTTGAGATGTTTCCTCTTTCTTACTTCCCCCCAGTCTGAGCAAGACGTCAAAATTTCCATGTTCATGAAGTTTATAAATTCACTTACAAAACTAATAATGGTGATAATGATGATCATTTTGGGATACACGATGATACTAGGGAAATACACTTCATAACCATAAATGTTCTGACATATTAACTCTGCGAGGCAATCAAAGTTTTGGGCGCTCAACTACACACAACAGCCCTGAGATCTTCTGCAAAGTCTGTTAGCTATGACGTAAGTGGAGCGGGCGAGTGGAGGAGGGGTTAGGTGCTCAACAAAGTTCTCCTCTCCAAGACCAGAATGACTGAGTGACCTACCACATTCGCGAGTCCGCGCTCCATGGAAAGCAATTTAGTGTCGCAAGTGTAGATCTTGAAACAACACAATTACTGCAATGGGTTCTTCTGAAAAACGATTTTTGCTGAAATGGTGGATCGTCGCTGTGTTTGGACTGACTAATGCAAGTGCTTTTAACCTCGATACAGAGCACGTTCTGCGAAAAAACGGGGAGTCGGGGAGCCTTTTCGGATTCTCCATCGCCTTGCATCGTCAGCTGCGTCCCATAGATAAAAGAATGTAAGTAGACTATTTAACGCTTTAGGCGCATTTAAAGTTTTAATAACTAAGTGAGAGAATACTTACATTAATGCGAAGTTACAGCGGACAGTTCAGTTATCGTAATTTAAATGCGAGGGAAGTCTGTGCACCTGCGGCGGTCTTCCTCGATGTTGAAAAGAATCACTGTAGATCAATTCATTTATCTTACTGTGTCCTCAGGGCAGACATACAAGCTTTAAATTCGTTACTGTAAAACCGTTCTGTGTGTGCCACAAAAAAGTTTTTTTTTTTTTTCTGGCAGAGGTCTAGTGAAGTCGGAAATTGTAAATGTGAGAGCATGAAAGAAGACCTCAGTGTCAGATAAATGGTTATTGGGAGGTGGGGGAAGTAACAGAGGTTAAATCGCCCTTTGACAGGGACTTTGCTACGAGTTAACAATGCCGAATGTGATGCGACAATCCATCGCAGTGAATGGTACGCACACAATGGACTCTAAGGGAATGAATTTAAAAGAGCTGTCCTCCTGTGGGGAGCGTTAGGAACAAAGACTGGTTAATTAGACAAAGATAGAGAATGAATTGCGAACATCACCTTGATAGAAATGTGCTATATATAATTTACTTTGCTGGACTACTGCTGTAGTCGCCCTGTCGTTTTACAAATATGTTACTCGGAACTGCAATCGGAGTGAAAACGAGCGTGACTTGTACATCGCTGGACGTTGCGCGCGTGACTGCTAACGGGCTGTTCTGTGTAACCGCTTGAGTTCGCGTTCAGCCTGGATCGCAATTTATGTAAAGCTTCGATATTACGATATCACGAGACTGAGATTTGTCCGCATTTCTTCTGATCCAGATCTGAAGTTTGTTTTATGGGCTGCTGATGATGCACTGCTGTCCGGCTAGTTTTTCTTTTTCTAGACGTACACTAATGAGTGCCCCCCAGTACGCTACCTCTGAAGCCATAAAACATCTGTCAAACGGGGCAGAGTCTGTGATAGAATGACCGCTTAGCGGAGGAAGTGACAATGCGATGAGTGATTGTTTTAGAAGTTGAGTGTAACGGGCAGTGGACCAGAAACAGCACACTGTGAATTTTAGTATTTAAGTGTTTGTGTGTTTTGCTTACTTCCTAAAATATACAGAATCGTTTGAGCGTCCCAAGTTACCACGGCAACGTCAATAAGTAACTTTTTATTGGTGATGTAGTTAAAGGTCTAAAGGAGCACGCAAGTATGTCGTACCGTTGTTATAAGCCAGTGCATACTAGTGATTGATTATGGGCAGATGGAGCTGGGGTAGTGAAGGAGTGAAAGGTACAGGACGTGGTGTAGTCAGTATCCGTAAGATGAGTTTGGGACTGTAGCCAGTTTGGCGTTAAGTTTATGAAGCAGTTGCTAGAGAACACACTCAGAGTAGTGTATGAGTTAGACTGGGCTCCCTGCCTAGATTACTTTGACTCTGTCCTAGTGGAGATCTCTCTAAACAATTGTCCGGTTTAAATGCGTGATAACAGCTGATGTTGAGATCCCTAAAAGCCGGTAGTTCGTGTTGGGTGTCCATTGAAAGCATACCCTGTAGGCTGCAAAGTATTTTTCACACTTGCATGCACTAGTTTATCCAATGCTGTGGTGACGATGAGGTTACTGTCTCTTTTCTTCCTACCCTTTGTTTACGTTTTTTTTTTTTTTTTGGCGAGTTCAGTCACTATTTGGAATTCCTCTGGAATTTGGCAAATGTCTCTCAGTCCAGGTCGAAAGCTGGATAAAACCTCTGACATCCGCCGGGGCTTTTACAGCAGTTTCATGACAGGAATAAGCCAAGGAGGGGATGTAATGGTTCAGTATAAAACACCACACAACAAACTCACGCTACATGACCACAATCCCGAGAAGTGTCAGACTTCAGACTAACCTGTACTTTTGCCCATGCACTCCCCGCTGCAGTGAATCTGCTATAGCATTAGGAAGTCAACATGAGGTCTCTCTCTCTAACTTCACTGTTGCTGTGAGACATGCCTTTGTAACTTGATTACTTCTACTATGAGCTGAACACATTTACTAATATTTCTGCTGAAGAGATCTGGGAACAACAGGTTTTACATTTACTTATCAAAGCTGTCATAACTCACAGTGTGATGCCAAAAACATACAATGCATGATTTATTATTTTAGTCAGTTTTTAAGAATAATTTGATAAAACATTTGTTAAAAGTTCTACTTTTAATTTAGAACATGCCAACCTACAAACATATCCGTATGAAGTTGTGTGAATCACAGACATGAATGTCTGTAGGTGCTGACATGTGTTTGCAGCCTACACCATTCAAACAGTGAGCGTTCTTGCTGAAAACAGAATATCGAGCAAACATTAGACATTATCATTTTAACCCGCTCCTTCACTAACAGGCTTCTTCATGTCCAGGATTTGGCCCAACTCCACTGTGCTTAAGTCATACAAAAACATCTGCCATAACCAAACAACTGTTTACTGGAAGAGCAGGTGTGAGATGCGTTGTGATCCTGTCTTTGGGGTCTCACCAGGTCCTTTATTGCACTGGATAATGTTGTGTGGAGACCTAAGCCCTGACCCTGTTTAACTAACCGGAGCAGAAAGATTTAATCTTATGGAAACTGTGGTGTGTCTGTGTGTTTCTCTTAGTCTACATGGATAAGTGTCCCTTGCTTCTGGCTGTAAGTATATCTGCACAAAGATCTATGAGAATCATATTTCAGTGTGTAAGAAGCTAACATTCAGTATGTAATTGTATCTTTGGACATTCCCAGTTGGGTTTCCTGAAAGCACAGCACATGGTTAAATTAGGGTCCTTTCATTAGTGCATTGCTAAGTGTTTTCCTTCCCACTATTCTTAAAGTTTCCTGCAGGATGGAAAACTATCAGTGTTTTTCCTGTAATGCACTGAAACTGTTACAGCATCTTCATGAACACAAAGATTCAGAAATTCATGTTAAAAACATTCAGAGAGGGTGATGTGTGACTGACTGTTTTTAAAGAGGAACCAAAAAGAGAAAACCAGGGCCCTTGTACATGCCAGACCATCTGTTCCGCTGCAACTTGAGAAATTGCTGACTGCACTTTTTGTCATATTGGTACGAAGTACAAGTCTGCTTCACAGAGCTGTAGACCATGTTGAACATTTGCTGTGTTTTGTTGGATCACCGGGCAGTTTTTGTCTTGTCAGATACACTGAGTTGTTCAGGGTATTTTCTTCTGGTACCATTGGGAGTGCAGAGAGATTTTATCTGCATCTGCATTAGGTCCTCAGTGTTAACCTAATTATCAAAACATTTTGCACAATACCACTGACTGATTTACCGGTCAACGAGCAGAAGCTGGGTTGTTTGAACTGTAAATAAATCTAAATACGCAGGTAGCTCTTTGAACAGAGGTCTTGTTGCCTGTGTTAGGAGCCTGTGAATTTCTGGGTAAACTGACAGACTGGAAACTGAGTGCAGTTGCCCATCTGGTCATGAGGACACAGCTGTTGGGGTAAATGGACCTGGGCCACAGACAGTCTTCACTCAGAGAGGCTCTGAAACTCAAACCTCACACATCCACTGATACACTGCAGCTTGTCTTTTGGCCTGAGTTCGTTTTGTCTGTCCATCAGCGGAAACAGCGTGACACACATATTCATGGTGGTTAGAGTGTGTGTTTTGTTTGGTTGAGATCAGAATAGCCAGCACTCGGTTCTTCTGTGACCAAACTAGTAAACTATGTTATGTGTCACAGTGTCTAACCTAATACAGGCTCTGTATCTGTCATACTGTGAACGATTGATAATGTAACACCCTCCATCACCACTGAGAATGCTTTTGTTCCGCTTTTTTTCTTTCACTTATCATTGACAGCACATCTCATCTCCTTGTCAGACCTCTCATGTTGGGGGTGGGCTTTGATGATCAGAGTGTTTGACTCTGAGCGACCTGGTTATTTGAGTCCACACCCTTTTCCCACAGTTAGTCACACTGGGAAAAACACTGAACCGGCCTGTTAGGCTACATTCAGTACAAACGTTTAAACGAAGCCATCATCATCATCATCATCATCATCATCCAGTTTGAATGAGCATTTTTTAAACTAAAGAAGCCTGTCAGCACTTTACACAAAAGCGAATGAGAAATTTAATGCTGAATAAGAACGTATTGAATAATCCCAGTTAGAGTTCAGTGCTGGTTGGCTGAGTGAAACCCTGAGAGGTAGAGAGCTCAGAGATGGGAAAGTGAGTTGACTCCTCTGTACTCAGCCACCCAGTAGAAGTGTTTAGGTTCTCAGAGCCGGCTGCAGGACCACACCCATTCCTCAGTCCTTCCCCTCAGTGACCTGCTAAATTCTACAACCATTACCCAAAGGTGCCGAACGCTGCCCTCTTCCCACTGGGCACAGTCTGCTTTTCACTGACACATTTTTGGTGGGAACGGACTCCATTCCAAGAGGGTTATGCTATGAGGCGCGCTTTTGGCCTCAGCAGATGAATATTTTTGTTGCAAAAGAGAGTCTTAAAATATGGTGCTTGTTTGTCTTTCGCAGGCTTTTTTAAGACTTTGCACAACACTGATATTAATGCCATCCAGGTCTGAAGGATGGCATTTCACTGCTGTCAGAACAATTCAGTGACACACACACACACACACACAGCCTGTTTCATGCCCTTACGTTTTCCTTGTTTATGTTACGCAGTGTGTGAAATCATAAATCATTATTTCCCATCAGTCTGTCCACTAAGAGCCCCTTATGTAAGATCACATGGGTAAGCCTGTGAGACGAACTGTTACACTACCCCCTGTGTTACTGTTACACTACTCCCTGTGTTACTGTTACACTACCCCCTGAGTAACTCTTTGCTTCAGATTAGAAATGAGATAGATAGATGAAGTCAGTAGGGGTGTAACGGTATGCAAAAGTCACGGTACGGTACATACGTCGGTTTTGAAGTCACGGTTCGGTACAGTTTCGTTACAGTGAACAAAAGACATGCAAAAATGTCTTTTTATTTAATATGAATTTACTTGTAAGCTTATAAACTTGTCCAAACTTGCAAACAGGTCATAAGAGTTTACCGTGTTATCACTGAAGCTCATAACAGTATCCTCATATGATAGTCAGTAATCATTTAATGTTGGAAAACACACAAGACCATAAGGTTGATTGACGTTTCACAGCACTATCAGCTCGCAGGGCAGTTTCTAACCCAATTCAACACGTAACCATCGGACACAAACACCTGTGTAGTCAATAAAAAGACCCCAAGTAATGTTGCAGTCCAGTGAAAGCAGTGCAGCCTGTTAATAACCCCATAACCTAAAAAACTCACCTGGTATTGCCTTCATGTCCACCGTAAAACATAGGGACATTAAATTCCCAAAACAGATGCCGCAATTCCTTCAACTTTCTGTAGAAATTACCATCTAAGCACACAGAAAATTGATCACATTTTACTTAAATGGATAATTATTGTTTTAATAATTATCTGATGTGAATGACCTGACAGGATGTTAATCATTTTGAACACATACATGGTGGAAATTGCATTGTATTTCAATATAGGCTAAGTGTAGTCTTCAAATGTTACAGAAAAATTAGGTTTTAATTATGGATTGAATTGCTCAAGGGATGGTCCAGGTAGAGGGACCTTAATGTGATGGACAGTAACAGCCAAAGGCCATAATGAAAACCGTGGATATGAGTTTGTCATCTAATGTGTAGTCTGAGATACATGAGAATGGTTCTGGTTTGATGGCTGTGTTGGATATGAATTATTTAGAGCTGACAGCTGCGTGATTTGACCAGTGGACAGGGCAGACAGCACACGCTGAAATGAGCTGTCAAGCGACATTACCCTCAGATTAGGTCAGCCATGCGTCATCATGGCTGACCATATTCACTTGACAATCAAGTCAAATGAGTAGCCTTTAGCATTTAGCATCCTGCATTCTCAACCACTGTTTGGGAAGCATGCTGTATTAAAGTTATTGACTGGAGGTTTATTTCTTTTGTATATGTATTTAATAAATATTAAACAATAAACATTAAACTGTTATAGACTGTAAAATATGCAAAAACATGCAAACTCATTTACTTGAAGAAATCAAGTTACAAACCTTTTTTTTTTGCTTCTCCTGTTTAAGTTTGAGATTATGCACATGGAACATGGGATAAGTGAGTAACATTTACCTAACTTAGTAAAGATAATGTGTGAACACACTGCTGTCGAAGGCATTTGAAAAATTTGCTGTTGTCTTTTTTTGTTTGTTTGTTTGTTTTTTGTTTTTTTTTAGATTGCTGATCGGAGCTCCGAGGGCCAAAGCTTTGGCCAATCAGAAAGCAAACATAACAGGGGGGTTGTACAGCTGTGACATCACCACCCAATCAGATGACTGCAAACGTATTGAGTTTGACAATGAAGGTGAGTGTTATATGTCCCATTCTTTCTCTCTCGTTCATTCTTTCAGAAAAGGTATGATTTACTCTGAGTGCCACTGTACTGTAAGTTCCATACAGTGACATTATAGTACCCTGACACACTGAGTACAGTACCAGTGTACAGTAACATTATAGTACCCTGACACGCTGAGGGCAGTACCAGTGTACAGTAACATTATAGTACCCTGACACGCTGAGGGCAGTACCAGTGTACAGTGACATTATAGTACCCTGACACGCTGAGGGCAGTACCAGTACACAGTAACATTATAGTACCCTGACACGCTGAGGGCAGTACCAGTGTACAGTGACATTATAGTACCCTGACACGCTGAGGGCAGTACCAGTGTACAGTAACATTATAGTACCCTGACATGCTGAGTACAGTACCAGTGTACAGTAACATTATAGTACCCTGACATGCTGAGTACAGTACCAGTACACAGTAACATTATAGTACCCTGACACGCTGAGGGCAGTACCAGTGTACAGTGACATTATAGTACCCTGACACGCTGAGGGCAGTACCAGTACACAGTAACATTATAGTACCCTGACACGCTGAGGGCAGTACCAGTACACAGTAACATTATAGTACCCTGACATGCTGAGGGTAGTACCAGTGTACAGTGACATTATAGTACCCTGACATGCTGAGTACAGTACCAGTGTACAGTAACATTATAGTACCCTGACACGGCGAGGGCAGTACTAGTGTACAGTAACATTATAGTACCCTGACACGGCGAGGGCAGTACCAGTGTACAGTGACATTATAGTACCCTGACACACTGAGGGCAGTACCAGTGTACAGTGACATTATAGTACCCTGACACGCTGAGTACAGTACTAGTGTACAGTAACAGGAGCCAGTGAGTGCTGGCTGCGCATATCATTTTAAACATGTTCTGTGTTAAAGTTTCATACTGATACATGTCAGTGAATCACAGTCCTATTTTCCTGTCTGTCCGTATGACTGACAGCTGACACCTCAGTGGAAAGCAAAGAGAACCAGTGGATGGGTGTGACGGTGAAGAGCCAGGGACCTGGGGGGAAGATTGTGGTAAGTCAGGAACAAAGGTGTGTGGTCCACAGCTGGTCTTCCAACAGCATGCACGTTTACCTCTGTAACCAGCTCTGTTTAAAGACCTAAACGCACTCTGTTTAAACACTGTAAACCCTACAACATGGCTCAGCTGCACAAACACCCACACAGAAAATCCTGCAATAGGGTTAAATCATCACAGTCAATCACTGCAACAATTTACTGATATATACATGTTACTGAGATATACATGTTACTGAGATACACGTGTTGCTGAGATATGCATGTTACTGAGATATACAGGTTACTGAGATATACATGTTAGTAAGATATACATGTTACTGATACTTACATGTTAATGATATATACATGTTACTGAGATATACATGTTACTGTTATATACATGTTACTGAGATATACATGTTACTGATACTTACATGTTACTGAGATATGCATGTTACTGATATATACATGTTACTGAGATATACATGTTACTGATACTTACATGTTAATGATATGTACATGTTACTGAGATATTCATGTTACTGATACTTACATGTTAATGATATATACATGTTACTGAGATATACATGTTACTGATATATACATGTTACTGTTATATACATGTTACTGAGATATACATGTTACTGATACTTACATGTTAATGATATATACATGTTACTTAGATACACATGTTACTGTTATATACATGTTGATGTATTTCAGCAAAACGATGCAAGTAGGCATTTCGGAACGTCCGCCCTTTGTGAATAAACGGTTGTGTTCTTATAGCAATATATGAAGACTGTGGAGTGTGTTGTGCTCTCGGCCTGGTGGATGTGCTGTTCTCTGTGGCTAAACATAAGACACATGCACAATAGCTCTGTGTTATGATAAAATGATGAGCTTGGTTTTCCGTCACAGACGTGTGCTCACCGTTACCAGCGCCGTGTGCTTGACTCACACGACATCACTGGCCGCTGCTACGTCCTGAGTCAGGACCTGACGATAGACAGCCAATCGGATGAGGATGGTGGAGACTGGAAGTTCTGTGAAGGTCGACCCAGGAGCCATGAGAGGTTTGGGGTGTGTCAGCAGGGTGTGTCTGCCACCTTCACAAAGGACTATCACTACATAGTGTTTGGAGCCCCCGGAGCCTACAACTGGAAAGGTATTTGGACATAACACATCACTGCACTGGAACAAATGAAATCTCCGAACAACTGTGAAAGAAAAACCAGTCAAGTTGGCAGAGATGGTGCACTTTTTTAAGTTTACAAAATTCTTTAGGAGAAACATTGATGGTAGAAAAAAAAACTGACAAATCAAAACAGTTTGAACCCTGTGTTGTGTTTCTTCCTCTGCTCACTCGAAAGAATTCATCCATAAAAGGAGTTATCTATTGCAGACAGTTAATTCTCAGTGATATGAGTAGTGACTTTTGTTTATTAAACATTCTGTATTGTGAAGTATTAAAAAGGTTATAGCATTAAATTCATCCCGAAAGGTGTTTGGATGAATGAATACTTGCAAGGTTGAGTTTTGAGTACACAGTGCTGTGAATCTTCATTGCTTGCCAGTATCTCCACTCCGGCGGACTGGTTTGGGTGCATTGTCTCTGTAACCCTAAGCCGAGTCTGTCTGGCGCTGGACGCGTGTGGATGTTTTTTTAGCGAGGCATCACAGAAAACAGTGCCAGAGTTTTTGGTCTCTCTGTGACATTTTGTGTCCAGACCGTGTATAATGCAGATGCACTTAGACTGCTGCACTTAGTGCAGGCTCAGGATTGGTAATGCAGTCGATTTCCTGTCTGTGAGAGCCAAAATGGTGTCACACATCAGCCCCAATGTTGGCACTGCAGTTCTCCTTATATGACAGTTTTAAACATATATGACGTGTCTTTTCACTCTGGATTTTCACATCCAAGTTTGTATTTGCATTTTAGTCTTTGGTGAGTGGCCTCCTGAGGTGTTTCCATACAGGAACACAATAGACACGCTGAGTTCTTTATCTTTGCCTCATTCACCATTTTCATGTATTACGACAGGTTTTATCACTTATATCTGGGACAACACAGAACTGTATGAGAAGCATATGGCAAAACGGGCCCAGGCAAATGGAAAAAGAGAGACAAAAGCCAACCTGACCCTTAACAACTAATGAGAAAACCTTTAAAAAAAACAAGTCCTACTTTGTTATTTAGTAGTAGAGTTTAAATTGAAATTGAAATTTATTGAGTTGACACATATGTCAAAATACCCTTTATTTGAGTGTGGTTCTTTGCCTCAATGTGCTCAGCCTCGATGAAGCAGCAGTATGAGATGATAACTAAAATGTTTATCATATCACCGTTTAATACTGCAGCATGAGTCAAACCAATCCTGATACACCATACACTTATAACCTACAGTATATCCTACAGTATACACTATACACTATACACCTATAGCCTACACTATACACCATACACCCTACAGTATACACTATACACTATACACCTATAGCCTACACTATACACCATACACCTATAACCTACAGTATACACTATACACCTATAGCCTACACTATACACCTTACACCCTAAAGTATACACTATACACTATACACCTATAGCCTACACTATACACCATACACCTATAGCCTACACTATACACCATACACCTATAACCTACAGTATACACTATACATTATACACCTATAGCCTACACTATACACCTTACACCCTAAAGTATACACTATACACTATATACCTATAGCCTACACTGTACACCATACATCTATAGCCTCCACTATACACCATACACCTATAACCTACAGTATACACTATACACCTATAGCCTACACTATACACCATACACCTATAACCCTACAGTGTACACTATACACCTATAGCCTACACTATACACCATACACCTATAACCTACAGTATACACTATACACTATACACCTATAACCTACACTATACACCATACACCTATAGCCTACACTATACACCATACACCTATAGCCTACACTATACACCATACACCTATAACCTACAATATACACTATACACTATACACCTATAGCCTACGCTATACACCATACACCTATAGCCTACACTATACACCATACACCTATAACCTACAGTATACACCATACACCTATAACCTACAGTATACACTATACGCCTATAGCCTACACTATACACCATACACCTATAACCTACAGTATACACCATACACCTATAACCTACAGTATACACTATACACCTATAACCTACAGTATACACTATACGCCTATAGCCTACACTATACACCATACACCTATAACCTACACTATACACCATACACCTATAACCTACAGTATACACCATACACCTATAACCTACAGTATACACCATACACCTATAACCTACAGTATACACTATACACCTATAGCCTACACTATACACCATACACCTATAACCTACAGTATACACTATACACTATACACATATAACCTACAGTATACACTATACATTATACACCTATAGCCTACACTATGCACCATACACCTATAACCCTACAGTGTACACTATACACCTATAACCTACACTATACACTATACATTACAACTTACAATTTACAATTTTGTTATTTGGCAGACACTTTTAGCCAAAGCGACTTACAATCAGTGCATCAGTCGGATTTCTAATACCTCGTGAGCAGAGATCACAATAAGACTGAGCGTCAATTTGCCCCTTCGTATTGCGCCCCTGGAATACTTTGACAAACACAGATACAAGACAAGACAAGGGTTTTTTTGGGGGTTTTGTAATGAAAGGGAGGGTTAGGCAGTGGGGGACAGGTGGGTTCTAAAGAGGTGGGTTTTCAGTTTCCTGCGGAAGATTATACACCTATAGCCTACACTATACACTATACGATATACACCTATAACCTACACTATACACTATACGATATACACCTATAACCTACACTATACACTAGCCCAGGGGCCTGCAACCTTTATTATCAAAAGAGCCATATTTGCCCCCTCCCACCAAATAAAATTCATCTTGAGCTGCTAAACCTATTTGACCCTTAAAATAAAGATAACACAGTTTATTGAATTTTGTATATAGTTATACTCTATATACAAAAACTATCGTTTATAATGCATTTATGAAATTGTAGAAATACAATAGGCCTACAGCATTAGATTTTTTTGTTGTTGTTTGCTAATTTTTCGCCACATATCAGCCATACAGGTAAGCCAGCATCGTTGGTAGTGAGAGCAAAATTAAACAAAATTAAAAATCTACTCTATACACTATATACCTATAACCTACACTATACACCTCACACTGTCCACCTCATACCACACACATTACACACCCTGTTCATTAACTCTGCTCTCTCCACTGTCCACCTCATACCACACACATTACACACCCTGTTCATTAACTCTGCTCTCTCCACTGTCCACCTCATACCACACACATTACACACCCTGTTCATTAACTCTGCCCTCGCCACTGTCCACCTCATACCACACACATTACACACCCTGTTCATTAACTCTGCCCTCTCCACTGTCCACCTCATACCACACACATTACACACCCTGTTCATTACCTCTGCCCTCGCCACTGTCCACCTCATACCACACACATTACACACCCTGTTCATTAACTCTGCCCTCGCCACTGTCCACCTCATACCACACACATTACACACCCTGTTCATTAACTCTGCTCTCTCCACTGTCCAGGCATTGTGCGGGCAGAGCAAAAGAACGCGACATTGCTAGAGATGGGTATGTATGATGACGGGCCATATGAAGTAGGAGATGAGAACCGTCTGGACCCAAATCTGGTGCCTGTACCTGCCAACAGTTACTTAGGTGGGTGTGAAGTCTTCGACTGGATATGCCTAGTCTATGATATTTGTGCTTTTTATGTTGTCTGTACATGACTTTTCAGCTTTCTGGGGGGTGTGGTTACTGGCAGTTTTCCTAGTGTCTGTGCGTTCAAGTTCAAGTTCAAGTTTATTTAGAGCCCAATATCACTGGGCTCAAAGGGCTTTACAGGCCACAACAGTCAAATCAAAATATGACGGCACCCCCTGACTTAATCCTCATGGTGTTTCCTCCATGCTTGATGTCACCAGGCTTCAGCACTATGACATGTGGATCAGCCCTAAATACAAACTCAGCTTTGGCTCAGTCCGGTTCAGTCCGGCTCCTGAACACCATGTCACTCCATCCTGCCTGGACTCTATTCTCCACACCCTGCTCTGACAACACCCCCCCCCCCACCCGCTGTCTGCACCTGTCTGTCTGATCCTGTCTGTCTGCACCTGTCTGTCTGATCCTGTCTGTCTGATCCTGTCTGTCTGCACCTGTCTGTCTGATCCTGTCTGTCTGCACCTGTCTGTCTGCACCTGTCTGTCTGATCCTGTCTGTCTGCACCTGTCTGTCTGCACCTGTCTGTCTGATCCTGTCTGTCTGCACCTGTCTGTCTGCACCTGTCTGTCTGATCCTGTTTACATGCTGTTTTTTAATGTTTATATGCTGGTTTACAGTTACGTACAGTTTTCAACGTTCAGCATCCAAATCATCTCATTTATTCATGTCTCACCTATCCATCTGAATCTCACCTATCCATCCTCTCTGTGCCTCAGGAGAGAAATTCTAATCTCTTTACTGTTCATCAGCTCTTAATTCCATGTCCATATTCTCTTTATAACCTCATTACCAATAAATGAACAAATTTTTCATATTCATTATATGTTCTCGGACCCAAGGGTTCTCCGTGGACTCAGGTCACAGTATCACTGAGAGAGGCAAGCTGACCGTGGTGTCAGGAGCACCGCGAGCCAATCACAGCGGAGCAGTGGTCTTCCTGAGGAAAGAGGGCGTGTCCACCACTATGCTGTCTCCAGAGTACATTCTAGAAGGGCCCGGACTGGCCTCCTCCTTCGGTTATGACGTCGCCGTAGTGGATCTGAACAGAGACGGGTACGGCTCATATCACCACAGGTTTCAGAACCGCAGATGGTCCATCAAACCCCTCACACAGGCGACTTAACGTTCAGGTCATCGTTGTCATGACACCATGCTCAGTTTTGTCATTCACCAGTTAAACTAAGCGAATCCTGATGTCTGAGTGTAAAGACATTAATGAAAGAGTAGGAGATGTGAGGAGAACAGCAGCACTGGTCAGTCCTGTAGCCTTCACATGATGTGATTGATGTGACTGAAGCAGAGATACTGTGACTGGTGTTGTAGGTGGCAGGATGTTGTGGTTGGAGCCCCTCAGTTTTTCCTGAGAGATGGAGGGGTGGGTGGTGCAGTGTATGTCTACATTAACCAGGCTGGGAACTGGGACAGCGTCACTCCCATTCGTCTGAATGGAACCAAAGACTCCATGTTTGGACTGGCTGTGGAGAACATCGGGGACATCAATCAGGATTCTTTTGAAGGTGTGTGTGTGTTTGTGTGAGTGTGCATGTGTGTGTGTGTGTGTGTGTGTGCGCGCGCACGTGTGTGTGTGTTTGTGTGTGTGTGTGTGTGTGTGTGTGTGTGTGTGTGTGTGTGTGTGTATGTATGTGCGTGCTTGTGTGTGTGTGCACTTGTTTGTGTGAGTGTGTTGGACAGAGGAAAAACACAGAGACAGTTGAAGGATGGGAGTGTGTGTGTGAGAGAGGAATGGATAAAGATGATGTCTGTTTGTGGTCTGTGTGTGTTTTAAAGACTTTCTGAAGAGGGAGTATGTGTGTGTGAGGGTGTGTGATAACGCTATATCATTTTGACTCCTTTCACACAGACATTGCCGTGGGAGCTCCATATGCGGACTCTGGCTGGGGGAGAGTGTATGTGTACCACGGCACGGCACTGGGCATCAACACCAAACCAGCACAGGTCAGTGTGTGTGTGTGTGTGTGTGTGTGTGTGTATGTGTAGAGTATTAGGCCAGCATGTTTAGGCATTATACACGTCTCTGTATGAGTGTTGGGTGCTATCATAAATAGGACATATGTGTGTGAGTGTAGGAGAGAATGTTACAATGTGGCAGTGTTACAGTGTGTATATGCTGCAGTCATTCATCAGAGACAGTGTTACAGTGTATATATGCTGCAGTCATTCATCAGAGACAGTGTTACAGTGTATATATGCTGTAGTCATTCATCAGAGACAGTGTTACAGTGTGTATATGCTGTAGTCATTCATCAGAGACAGTGTTACAGTGTGTATATGCTGTAATCATTTATCAGAGACAGTGTTACAGTGTGTATATGCTGCAGTCATTCATCAGAGACAGTGTTACAGTGTATATATGCTATAGTCATTCATCAGAGACAGTGTTACAGTGTGTATATGCTGTAATCATTTATCAGAGACAGTGTTACAGTGTGTATATGCTGTAGTCATTCATCAGAGACAGTGTTACAGTGTGTATATGCTATAGTCATTCATCAGAGACAGTGTTACAGTGTATATATGCTGTAATCATTTATCAGAGACAGTGTTACAGTGTGTATATGCTGTAATCATTTATCAGAGACAGTGTTACAGTGTATATATGCTGTAGTCATTCATCAGAGACGGTGTTACAGTGTGTATATGCTGTAATCATTTATCAGAGACAGTGTTACAGTGTGTATATGCTGTAGTCATTCATCAGAGACAGTGTTACAGTGTGTATATGCTATAGTCATTCATCAGAGACAGTGTTACAGTGTATATATGCTGTAATCATTTATCAGAGACAGTGTTACAGTGTGTATATGCTATAGTCATTCATCAGAGACAGTGTTACAGTGTGTATATGCTATAGTCATTCATCAGAGACAGTGTTACAGTGTATATATGCTATAGTCATTCATCAGAGACAGTGTTACAGTGTGTATATGCTATAGTCATTCATCAGAGACAGTGTTACAGTGTGTATATGCTATAGTCATTTAGCAGAGACAGTGTTACAGTGTATATATGCTGTAGTCATTCATCAGAGACAGTGTTACAGTGTGTATATGCTATAGTCATTCATCAGAGACAGTGTTACAGTGTGTATATGCTATAGTCATTTATCAGAGACAGTGTTACAGTGTGTATATGCTATAGTCATTCATTAGAGACAATATCACAGTATTTATATGCTGTAGTCATTCATCAGAGATGAAGTCACCTGTGTCCACACAAAACAATCACTAGTTGAAAAAAAAACAGAAGAAAGAGAAACACATGTCAAATGATACACAGCTATTACAACACTATAAATCAACACATGTCAAATGATACACAGCCATTACAACACTATAAATCAACACATTTTGGTTTTAAAAAACTGGGCCGTCAGTGTCTCTGAGAAATGAAAGAGGTTTAGTTTAGTGTGTGTTTGATGATTTAACATTCACTGTTACAATATACAGAGATTTTTTGTTTGTTTACATCAGATTCTGGAAGGAAAGCAGCATAATGTCCGTACCTTTGGCTATTCCCTGGCTGGGAAAATGGACTTGGATGAGAATTCCTACCCGGATCTGGCTGTTGGCTCTCTCTCAGATGCTGTGTTTATTTACAGGTACTGTACTTGTACTGCCAGTCCTTACACAGCCCTGTCACCCGTGCTCTACAGCTCAGTAAAAGTCTGTTTCTGTGCAGGGCAAGGCCTGTTGTCAGCATTAAGATGGAAGTCAAGGTCACCCCAAAGGAAATTGACCTAACCAAGAAGACCTGCGGCAACAGTATCTGGTATGTTCGAAGTGAAGACACCATCTAAGAGGCTAACCATGAACAGTGCGTTTGTGGCTAATCCACTCACCATCTTTTCCTGTTCGCAGCTTGACAGTAGAGGCCTGTTTTAGCTACGAGGCCAAACCTTCATCCTACAGCCCCAGGCTGAGTAAGTGTCTCCTCTTCTTCCCCTGCCTAAAGTTACACCTCTCAGAGTAACTGGACCACTGAAACTGTACATGGCTGTATTTGGCAGCAATTTCCTGCATGTTTGAGGTGGAATCGTACCGTAGAAGTCAGGCTTTGCCTTCCCGAGTAACATTCCTGGATAAGAGGGAGACAGATCAGGAATTCCAGCACACAGGGAGCAAGGATCTGCGTGGCCAGAGGAGGAGAGCGTGCTACGATACGCAACTCAAACTACAGGTGTCTGTTACGGCCCAAGCACTGCTTCCTTTCATTACTTCTCCCAATACACTGTTGTTTTCAGTGAGTACAGTGAATGTACAGTTAATATACAGTGAATACAGTGAGTACAGTGAATGTACAGTTAATATACAGTGAATACAGTGAGTACAGTGAATGTACAGTGAATACAGTGAGTACAGTGAATATACAGTTAATATACAGTGAATACAGTGAGTACAGTGAATGTACAGTGAGTACAGTGAATACAGTGAATGTACAGTTAATATACAGTGAATACAGTGAGTACAGTGAATGTACAGTTAATATACAGTGAATACAGTGAGTACAGCGAATGTACAGTTAATATATAGTGAATACAGTGAGTACAGTGAATGTACAGTGAGTACAGTGAGTACAGTGAATGTACAGTTAATATACAGTGAATACAGTGAGTACAGTGAATGTACAGTGAGTACAGTGAATACAGTGAATGTACAGTTAATATACAGTGAATACAGTGAATACTTTGAATGAACAATGAATGTACAGTGAGTACAGTGAATACAGTGAATGTACAGTGAGTACAGTGAATACAGTGAATACAATGAATATACAGTGAATACAGTGAATGTACACTGAATGTACACTGAATGTACAGTGAGTGCAGTGAGTACAGTGAATACAGTGAATGTGTAGTGAATACAGTGAATGTTCAGTGTTAATGTCTCTCATTCTTAGGAGAACATAAAGGACAAACTCCGTGTCATTCCCATTGAGGTCTCTGTGGCCATTCAGGGGCCGCGGCAGGGGGCCAAACAGGGCTCCCTGTCCCCACTCCAGCCTGTCCTGGACTCCACACAGCCAAACAAGGTCACGACTGAGGTAACACACTCCTGCACAGACCCAGGAGCACGACACACTTCTCATTCAGCAGTGACTCTGCCTGATGGTTTTAGCGTGTTGTAAAGGTTTAGACTTTGATTCTGCCTGATGGTTTTAGTGTGTTGTAAAGGTTTAGACTTTGACTCTGCCTGATGGTTTTAGCGTGTTATAAAGGTTTAGACTTTGGCTCTGCCTGATGGTTTTAGCGTGTTGTAAAGGTTTAGACTTTGATTCTGCCTGATGGTTTTAGTGTGTTGTAAAGGTTTAGACTTTGACTCTGCCTGATGGTTTTAGTGTGTTGTAAAGGTTTAGACTTTGACTCTGCCTGATGGTTTTAGCGTGTTATAAAGGTTTAGACTTTGACTCTGCCTGATGGTTTTAGTGTGTTGTAAAGGTTTAGACTTTGACTCTGCCTGATGGTTTTAGTGTGTTGTAAAGGTTTAGACTTTGATTCTGCCTGATGGTTTTAGCGTGTTGTAAAGGTTTAGACTTTGACTCTGCCTGATGGTTTTAGCGTGTTGTAAAGGTTTAGACTTTGATTCTGCCTGATGGTTTTAGCGTGTTGTAAAGGTTTAGACTTTGACTCTGCCTGATGGTTTTAGCGTGTTATAAAGGTTTAGACTTTGACTCTGCCTGATGGTTTTAGTGTGTTATAAAGGTTTAGACTTTGACTCTGCCTGATGGTTTTAGCGTGTTGTAAAGGTTTAGACTTTGACTCTGCCTGATGGTTTTAGTGTGTTGTAAAGGTTTAGACTTTGACTCTGCCTGACGGTTTTAGCGTGTTGTAAAGGTTTAGACTTTGACTCTGCCTGATGGTTTTAGTGTGTTATAAAGGTTTAGACTTTGACTCTGCCTGATGGTTTTAGCGTGTTGTAAAGGTTTAGACTTTGACTCTGCCTGATGGTTTTAGTGTGTTGTAAAGGTTTAGACTTTGACTCTGCCTGACGGTTTTAGCGTGTGTTTTTGTTTCTTTTACACCTTTCTGAGTGCACACACTTTTAGTTTTACTGTACTTAATCAGATGAATTCAAGATTAAATCTTATTTTACAATCAAAGTTGGATTATTAGTAACAATAAAATTCATAAAAGTCATGTTTGCTCAGGTCATTGCTCTTGTTCTAGGTAAACTTTCTGAAGGAGGGATGTGGAACCGATAACGTTTGCCAGAGTAACCTCCAGCTGAAGTACAGGTTCTGCTACAGAGAGACCAAAGAGTCCAACCAGGACGTTTTCCGTCCATTACCAGTGTAAGGATGAGGACAAACTCAAACTCCCATCCTATGTCACACTACTTCTTTAGACGTCATACCTCTAACCCTCACAGTCAACTGTATTTTTCATGATATGTCACAAGAAGTTGTTTATGAATATGCCTATTGTTTATGCATACACATGTATTCTTACTTCATACTCAAAACAAGTGTTTTGTGCAGCCTTTTGATATTCCACTCCTGTGTTTCCTGTTGTGTTGTGTTGGTTGTGAAAGAGGACTATTCCTCCTTTAAGAAAAGAAACTCTGTGATCTGTCCACTAGGGAGAATGGAGTACCGGTCATCTCTCTCAGCGACCAGAGGGCCATCGCCCTGGAGGTGAACGTGACCAACCGCCACGGAGACGACGCCCACGAAGCCAAACTGGTGGGCGTGTTCCCTGACTCTCTCTCCTACTCTGGCCACCGGTCTCTGAGGACTACAGTGAGTATTTAGCAGAGCTCCGGCTTCACACGCTCTCTGATCTCATTTCAAAAGCAGGGACGTTATTGGCTCTTCTGTATTCCACAGGACAAGCAGGTGATCTGTACAGCCAATCGAAATGGTTCCCAGGCAGAATGTGAGTTGGGGAACCCATTCAGGAGAGATTCTGAGGTAGGCAGTTTGACTGGGCAGTATTAAACTACCAGTGTCAGTCTGCTGTCACTTCTGTTTGTCAGGTTGTGAGATGAAAATTTTTCAGAAGCACTGTGGCATTTGGTAAAAATATCTGGGTAAAATGTTCCCTAGGTGACTTTTTACATCATCCTGAGCACGGCTGGTATTTCACTGAACACCACAGAAGTTGAAATCAGTCTTCAGCTGGAGACGTAAGCAGACATACAGTTTAAGATTGTTTACCACACAGGACAGTGCTATAATGCATGAGTGCAGTGTATGTTGTCCTTATAGAAGTTTACTAAATGTTTACTGAATGAATAAATGTAAATGTGCAATGCGTCTATATGTTTTATCTCAACTGTAAAATATTAAGAGTAAATTTATCAAAACAGCAAAGCAAATTGTGGAGTGTGTTGTGTTGTTATAGACGGATTTCCTTAACAGCTTGGCCCTTTTAAGGCATAATTCCCTGTGTGTTTCAGGACCAGCCAGCAGGAGGCGCTGGGGAGCGTGAAGGCCAGAGCCAATGTAGTCATTGAGCTTCTGCTTTCTGTCCAAGGGTAGGAATCATTCTTCATTACCACAGAAACATGTCTACAGCCTCACAGTACACACACAAACGCACACAGCAGCCACACCATTTTGTCCTACCTGTCTCCTTTGTTTGTTTGTTTGTTTGTTTGTTTGTCTTATTTGATGCCTTTTTATTGGTCAGTTTTGCGAAGCCCTCTCAAGTGAATTTTGGAGGAGAAATAAAGGGAGAAAGTGCCATGAAGTCTGAGAGTGAAGTTGGGAGTTTGATTGAATATGACTTTAGAGTAAGTTCATGATTCCTTTGCTTAAACGCGTGTTCAGAAACTGAGCTAAAATGCTTCCATTTTGGGAATGTTCCTGATTGGAGAGGCCCATGATTCATTCATTACCTAACTGATGTGTCATCAGTATCCTTTTAAACGCCTACTTTTGACCCTGTTAAAACTGTTTTTAGGTAACAAATTTAGGGAAGTCTTTGAAGTCTGTTGGCACAGCGTTTCTGAACATCATGTGGCCAAAGGAGACTAAAGTGGGCAAGTGGCTGTTGTATCTGGTAAAGATTAACGCAGAAAACCTGGAGGAGATCACCTGCTCTCCTGAGACTGAGATCAACCCTCTAAACCTCAGCCAGGTAGTCCTCTGTCCCCCCCCCCCCGCCCCATCTCTCACGGGCCTGTGGATTTGACTTTCTCTTTAAGAAATGTACACTACCTTCAACTTTAAATAGTGTTGAATGCTTGTAGGAATCTTCACCAGTGAGAAGAAAACGTGAAACCAAGGATCCGAGAGCATCAGAGGGAAGCAGAATCTCACTTTTCCCAGAGCAGAAAAAACACCGAACCCTGGTGAGTCTGCCCTCACTCCTCTTATCAGCCTCTGTTTTAAGTAAAAAGAGAAGGAAATATCGATAAATGCTGATAAACAGGACGTATAATGAAGAAAATTGTTGTTGTTCCTGTCAGAGCTGTCCGGATGAGGCCAGATGTGTGCAGATAAGGTGCCCTCTACAGGGACTGGACCGTACTGCAGCCGTCATTCTCCGCGCTCGTCTATGGAACTCTACTTTCCTGGAAGTGAGTGACTCATAACATGACACATAATATTTCAACCTCCTCTGTACTCTGATGTAGGTTTTGTGTTATTTAACTCTATTTCTTTCTTTCTGACAGGACTATGCATCTTTTCACTACCTTGACTTGACAGTGAAGGCCTGGCTGAGCCTTGATGTGTCTGCCAGGAACATTGTGCTCAAAAACCATGGGACTCAGGTAATCTCACCAGAATAACCCCATTACTACCAGTGTAAGCCCTCAGTTATAACTGATCACTCTGGCCGAGTGTAATCTGTGTTAAAGCCAAGAATCAGTATGACCTTGAATAAAAAAAAGATATGAGAGATATTACAGATGTTACAGACATGTGTCTGATCAGAGTGTGTTTCCACTGTAACTGGGGGCAGGTTAATATCCGGGTGTTTCCTGAGATCACCCTTGCTCAGTTCGGAGGTGTGCCGTGGTGGATTATTCTTGTGGCCGTGTTAGCAGGGATGCTGATGTTAGGGCTCCTGGTCTTCCTCCTCTGGAAGGTAAACACTCCACACAATGTCCAAATCTGCACCCCAAAAACACTCCACACAATGTCCAAATCTGCCCCCAAAAACACTCCACACAATGTCCAAATCTACACCCCAAAACACTCCACACAATGTCCAAATCTACACCCCAAAACACTCCACACAATGTCCAAATCTGCCCCCAAAAACACTCCACACAATGTCCAAATCTACACCCCAAAACACTCCACACAATGTCACCCAAATCACTCCACACAATGCCCAAATCTACACCCCAAAACACTCCAACACTACACTTAAAGCAGTTCAGCTGTTCCACATGTGCCTTTCTTTGACTTAGAGTTCAGTTTATAACATGTTTGATATGACTGAGAACTGTGATAACACGTATGAGAAGACTGAGAACTGTGATAACATGTATAATATGACTGAGAACTGTTGAAGCTGTGGTTTAAATGATCTGGCGTCTTGCCCCGTTACAGTGTGGTTTTTTCAAGCGAGCCCACAAAGACCAGTATGATGCAGCATATCACAAGGCTCAGATTCACGTCCAGCCTTCCGACCAGGAGAAACTGTCGGCTGACACTTAGGGCCTCAGGCTGGGTAAAAATGCCACACAGATTTCCATGTATGCACATGGCCTCTGAGCTTAACACACACTCACTCCACTGACTGCTCGCTTTCACAGCAACATCAAACACGCTTCCTTTGGCAGGACACAGATGGCTGAAGCCTCTCACCCCAGTCCTGAAGCTGCTGTATTGACTCTTTTACACCTGTATTGACTCTTTTTAAGCCGTATTGACTCTTTTTCAGCTGTATTGATTCTTTTTCAGCTGTATTGACTCTTTTTCAGCTGTATTGACTCTTTTTCAGCTTGCGCATTCTTTTCTCCTCTCCAACACGTTTGCCTGCAAAAATGTATTCCACTCGCGTGCATATCTGTCCTAAAGAGTTTGTGTGTCTCTCTTACCTGAAGACTGTGTTATGTTGCCCCTGTCCTGAGGACCATGTTTCTCTATCCTTAAAAATTCTTTGTTTTCTGACTCACTGTTTTGCCAGTTTGACAATCAGAGACTGTCTTTATTTTCTCCAGCATGCTCTTTCAATATATACCCTTTCTCACGTTTCTCTAGTCACACACTTTATTTGTTCACAGTGTGCTTCTGAACCAGTAAAGACTCTAAAATCAAGTATCTTGTGGTTTCTCTCCATCAGTGTGGATTTTTCAAGCGCTCCAGGGAAAACGACAGTGTGCCTAAATATCATGCCGTGCGGATAAGGAAAGACACTCAGCAGTTTGAAGAGGGGAACGTCCAGCGCGACCCTCTGAGGAGGAAGCAGTGGAAGACGACGTGGATGGAGAATGAGTCGTACTCATGAGACAATCGCTCAACCTGTCACAGCCCCCGTTACCACGGAGACTTTCACCACAGATCTTATCACTGCCGCTCCATGGGAAGGACCTTTTCTAGCAAACATCAGCTGTGTTCCTTCTGTCCGAGAAGAGATGGATACAGAATGTACACGCCGTCTTGTTTACGCAATCCTTTTTTCACCGTTTTGCCCGTTCTGCATTTTCTGATTGATTTCTACTGGGCTTTATAGCCCTTTCTGTTATGGTCAGGTCTTTGAAATATACTGATTTTTCTCCTTTGTTTCTTTTGTATATATTTGAGAGGGTTTGAATATTTTTTTTTAATTTATTTTTTCAAAATTCTTCAAAGAAAGTGTTATTGTACATGAACTGTCAAAAATATATTCCATTTCTTTGGGGGGGGTTTTGTATGTATTTTTATGAAAACAAAAGAAAATCTGGTTTAGCAGTACCTAAAGGCTAGTGTTTTCAATGTTGGAAATAATTTTGTAATTTGTTGCAAAAAATTACTCATATTGGCTTTATCCCTCATTGAGTTTATTTAAGAAAAGCAACAGCAAATATGCAAAAATGCTTCTGGACGCTTTGTGCTTCCCTGAAATTCAGCCTAAGTAAAGTTTGTGTTTCATCATCACCATCATCATCATCATATATCATCATCGGTTTACATGAGGACTGAAAGACTGAAACTGGTACTGTATGTACAAGACAATGTCTTGACTACTGTTAGAAACACACACACACACACACACACATGCATGCATGTTCAAACATACACACACATTTACACACATGTGTACACATGCATGCACAGGCTCACACACATACAGAAAAGCTGCACACGCATAGCCTCTGTCCTCTCATACAGTGAGAGCCTCACAAAGTGATTCCTTTAGCCTGCAGGGAACATGTGAGGGACTTTCTGTAAATGCCCACCCTGTATACTTTTATCTCTTTAATATTCCTACTATTGTAATGTCAAACACGTGTCTGAAAAGTCTCCAGAGAAAATCAGGGCATAAACTGTTGTTCTGCTGTCAGCCAAAGATTGGACTGATATGGCTGAAAAGCATTGGGTGAGCGAGGCTATGAGCAATGCTGAACAAACAGGAATACTGAACAAAGATTCTGTGGCTACACCAGGCTGTCCATTATTCCCCTCTGATGCATGCCTGTGCTGAATAGATGACTCAACTCAGTTTTATTGTACTCTATTAACTGTTTGTTTGTTTTTTCCTGTACAATCTACTGTACAATCAGAGCCAGAGAGCCATGGGAACCTGTTAGTATTTAAAGATGATCAATAAAGAGTGGAGTGAAATGACCTCATCATACTGTATGAACTGAACCAGTATCTGACTACTGGTCAGGTGTACACCCTGTACATAGTCAAAATGTCTAGAGGGCCTGTGGAGAAAGTGCACACCTTGCAATAAAGAGTTTACATTTTTGCCTAAGTTGTGTTTTGCTCTGTGTCTTCTCAGTAAATGTAAAGATAAAAAGAAGAATACTTTGCAAGTATCGCTATTTTAGTAGTAGACTTAGTAGTAGTAGCAGCACTATTTCTGCTTGAGAACACGGCTTTATTTAGGTAGCGATGTGCGCCGTCTCCACTCCGTTCCAGTTGGGGTCGGTAATGCGCCTTTGTTGGTCTTACATTAAATGACGAGGAGACAAAGATGAACACTATCCAATGAGAGTCCGCTTGATATGTTGTCATACTGCTAATCAGACTCTTTTGAAACTGATGTAAAGGACGAAATAAATTAAACATTGTATTTAAATAACGTTCGTTTGACAGGTTCTGTGCTGGACAGATATCGGGGTAATCCGGTAATCGGTGACACTGTGGTATATGGTAGAATACAGCATTTTTTTTTTTGCTAGCCAGACACTTCACGAGCCAGCTCACAGGTTAATTACCTGCTCATTGCTAAACAATCGTTAGGAATTAGGCTATTAGCTCTCCTGAGCTAGTCCGTCCAGCCATTGTAATCCAGTGGATTATTATCAGGTTTAACTGGAACAAAGTGTTTCAGCACCATAAAATGATACAAGCTTGCCAAAGTTAATATATGCTACTTTCTGGTTATACTCCAGACCTGCCCTGGAAATTTTCACTCTATGTCATATGGTAGCGTCAAATTTGGTTTGTATATCAGTCAGCTACTATGTTTAAGATCAGTCGCTGTACCACGAATAATCACTAATTCGTCGTCAATTTGGTGAATGATCAGTCGCATTACTGGGTCGGATTATATCCAGTTAGACAGTTAACTGGCAGAGTTAAGACGCGGAACAGAAACCGGCCAACATGAGGATTTTGCGAGCTTTACTGAGCAACGCCGCCATCGGGAAACATGTTGATTTCTATTCGAGGTTCTCTCCGTCACCACTGTCAATGAAACAGTTTTTGGATTTTGGTAAATTTATGATTATTTAATCTCCAGAAATTAATTCGTAATCTTTTGATATCAGTCTGTAACAATTCTTAATATTTTGACGCCTTTCACCTACTTAAAAAAATCCACAACCTTTTATTGTTTCCTATTGACAGGATCGGAGAATGCGTGCGAGAGAACGTCGTTTGTTTTCCTACGACAGGAACTTCCTGTGAGGCTGGCGAACATCATGAAAGAAATTAACTTGTTACCGGATAATTTGCTAAGGACTCCCTCCGTTCGGCTGGTGCAGAGCTGGTAAGACCGGCGGTTTTTAAACTGCCTAAACCGGACACAGAGAATCTCTCATGAAGCTTAAATGGTAAACACTTAAGACTACAAGACAGACCGTCTCTGTCATTTATTAACAGGTACATGCAAAGTTTCGAAGAGATCCTGGAGTTTAAGGACAAAAACGCAGACGATGAAACAGTCACATCTGAGTGAGTATATGAGCATATTTGGAAGTTGATGAGTAGATTTATAGATAATGGTTTTGAGATGCTTTCGCTCAGAGCAGCCTACTAAAGGTCACAGTGTATCAGCATGACTGTCGTTCCTGACAATAACTAAGGCACAAACACAACTTTTTATCTTTGTAAAACTGCGGGATAAGATTGTTGTTTAGTTCATGCCGTGACAATACGGAGTTATGCTGAGATGCAAATCTAGTCATAATACCATTAGAAGAAAAATGACAGCAATGCAATACAGTGAGACTGCCATAAGCCCAGATGCAGAGAGATGATTATATGGTTATAACACAGTGAGAACTGAACTTACAGAAAGCTTTATGTAGGAGAAGGCCCCAGTGCCATTCTGTCCTTGTCTTAATGTGCCTTTACTCAATGAAGCTTTACAGACACGGTCATAAAGATCCGTAACCGGCACAATGACGTGGTTCCGACCATGGCCCAGGGAGTGGTGGAGTATAAAGAAGCCTATGGTACCGACCCAATCACCAGCCAGAACATGCAGTATTTCCTGGACCGCTTCTACATGAGTCGTATATCTATCAGAATGTTACTCAACCAGCACAGTAAGACACTGACCCCCACACACACACACACACACCACACACACACACACCACACACACACATACACGCACACACATACACACACACACGTACACACCACACACGCACACACCACACACGCACACACCACACACACACATACACACTGTTACTGCTCCAAACACACACACACACACACACATATACACATACACACTGTTACTGCTCCACACACACACACACATACACACACAGGCACATACACACTGTTACTGCTCCACACACACACACACATACACACACAGGCACATACACACTGTTACTGCTCCACACACACACATACACACACAGGCACATACACACTGTTACTGCTTCTCACACACACACACACACACACACACGGCTGTATTGTATATAGTGGTTTGAGTTCCGTGTTGTGGTTCTGTGATTATGAAGCAGACTGTTGGCTGTGGGTGTTTTGTAATCTGCAGCTCTCTTGTTTGGAGGGAAAGTGCGGATGAACCCTGCTCACCCCAAACAGATCGGCAGCATTGACCCCCACTGTCAGGTCACTGATGTGGTGAAAGGTGAGTCACACTCTGTGTCAGAGGTCAAGAGAGTCTGATTTATGGTCCTGAATGAGTCTGTGCTGATGAAACGTGATCCCGAATGACTCTGTAATCCTGTGTGTTTCAGATGCATATGAAAACGCCAGGAATCTCTGCGATCGATACTATATGAACTCACCTGAGCTCATACTGGAGGCATTCAACGGTAAATGTTATCCACTGAGTGTGGTCATTATTGATATAATACTGATTTTGTACTGAGTGAAGTTCTGTGTTGTTTTTTTTTCTGCAGTGAAAGAGTCAAACAAACCCGTTGCTGTGGTTTATGTACCATCTCATTTGTACCACATGGTCTTTGAACTGTTCAAGGTAAAATACCCTGTTTTCAGTAGGAAATCTAGTTTAGTTGTTTTTCAGTTTGTGCATTTGTGTGTAAATATGGGTTTGTGGTGTGTATTTTGTGCAGAATGCTATGAGGGCCACCATGGAGTTGTATGGAGATGCCATGGAGTACCCACCGATTCAAGTTCAGGTCGCCCTGGGCAGCGAGGATCTGACCGTGAAGGTATACACACACCACAGTGAGATTCAAAGCTGGACACACACTCACACACCACAGTGAGATTCAAAGCTGGACACACACTCTACACACACTCACACACCACAGTGAGATTCAAAGCTGGACACACACTCTACACACACTCACACAACACAGTGAGATTCAAAGCTGGACACACACTCTACACACACTCACACAACACAGTGAGATTCAAAGCTGGACACACACTCTACACACACTCACACAACACAGTGAGATTCAAAGCTGGACACACACTCTACACACACTCACACAACACAGTGAGATTTAAAGCTGGACACACACTCTACACACACTCACACACCACAGTGAGATGAAACCCTTGCCCCTCCCACCTGTTCTCCTCTTGTGCTGTGGTCCTGTTTTCAGGTATGATGGTAATGCTTCTGCAGTGTTGAGTAATGGATGAGCTTTGTGTTGAGTAGTGTTGGTTGACTTTGTAATGATTAATTGATAGGGCAGTGTTGAGTAATGGATGAGCTTTGTGTTGGGTAGTGTTGGTTGAGTTTGTACTGATTAATTGATTGGGCAGTGTTGAGTAATGTATGAGCTTAGTGTTGAGTCTAGGCATGATCTGTGACTAGTGAAATGGTTTTGAATCTTTGCTGGTCTGTCTTTGGTAAAAGCTGGGGATGTTGTTCTGGTTGGTTGGTGTGTGTAGGTGAGCGATCGCGGGGGTGGAGTTCCACTGAGAAAGATTGACAGACTGTTTACCTACACCTACTCCACTGCACCACTTCCCCAGATGGACACAGCCCGCGCTGCACCACTGGTGAGTCTACACCCACTCCGCACCTCTGTACCTGAATTCTAGGGGTGTGCATCTTTCTCTTATAAGACGATCCGATACGTATCTAGATACAGGGGCTACGATACGATTCAAGGACGACACGTTTTAATGCGGAACGATTCGGCGCGATTCGATTCGGCGCGACTCTATGCGATTGTAACACGATGCAGTCTGATACAGTTCTTAACATCTGTTTAATGTAGACATTCATTTTCGATTGTAAATTAAAATAAGCCAATTTTATACACGTGGCATTGCTTACCTTCAAATAGACATTTTATAAATGACCAGGGAATCCCAAGTATTTGTGTTACTTTATGGCACGGGGAAAATTGGAAAACAAATCATTTCAGAATTACATGTAATTGTGTTTATTACTTTTCCAATAGACACAGACAAAAAAGACTAACTGTATGAGCAGACATTTTAAATGGTCTATAGATGCCGTGGTTACCTTAGACCTGGCCGAGTTGTGGCTAAGTCGTGGCTGGACAAATGTTTTTGTATTGCGTGTTCTTACTTGTACTAGCTGCACTAGCATTCACAGATCCCTCATCGCCCGCATATGTTTCACCATGCTGTCTCACCAGGCCAGTGGTAAGATCTGTCGTGCTTTTCCTCCCTTCCTGTAAAACCAAATGTCTTCCAAACCTTAGATTTTAGATTTGACGGTGCACTGTAAACCGTCTCAGCAATGCCGGACCTTGTTCTTGTGTTACCGCGTAAGGCTAACGTTACTCTCCTAAAAAGTAAAAGGTCAACGCAGACGCTGTGCAAATTTGTTTGCGAATGCGAGGCGGTCATTATTATTTTGAAAGTAACATGACTTGTAACTTTAGAATAGTGAGTCTTCCACAGCGGATAAATACTAAAGTAGAATTAGCAGCAAACCTTCAGTCAGCCGACTCGTAACCCTAGAATCGTGCCATCGACAGGTTCATGATACATTTAGACCGATCAAGGGGCCCGCGTATCGATGTAGTCGCATGTTTAAAACCGGTTTCCGATTCGTGTTGGTGAATCATTACACCCCTACTGAACTCCATCAGCAAATACCAGCCGTACAGAGGACGGAACGACGTGTGTGTGGTGTTTGGTATACGATGTGTGTGTTTGATGTTTGTGGTGTTTGGTATAGTGTATGTTTGTGGTGTTTGGTATATGATGTGTGTGTGTGTGCGTGTAATCCTGTCTCTGACTGGATATGGCTGTGTGGTGTGTGATAGATGCGTGTGTGTGTGTAATGTTTGTGGTGTTTGGTATATGATATGTGTGTGTGTGTGTGTGTTTGATCCTCTGTGTCAGGCTGGGTATGGCTATGGTCTGCCGATCTCCAGACTGTATGCGCGGTATTTCCAGGGCGACCTGAAACTCTATTCCCTGGAGGGCTACGGGACAGACGCCGTTATTTACATTAGAGTGAGTTTCCCCATGAAACACCAGACGTTCACAAACGTTCATCCTGAAGGTCATTTAGGTTATCTCCTTTGTAATTCTCACATTTAACAAAGACATTGTTTGTTTGTTTTCTTGCTCTGCTTACCAGGCTTTGTCCTCAGAGTCGATTGAGAGGTTGCCTGTGTACAACAAGTCGGCATGGAAACATTACAGGACGATCCATGAGGCCGATGACTGGTGTGTGCCAAGCAAAGAACCCAAAGACATGACCACCTTTCGCAGCTTTTAGGTCTGAGTTCACGCCTGTGTTCAGGCGTTCGGGATGCTTATCTCGATGGCGTGATGATTTGGTTGAAGAGACTACTCTACCATATGGAGCCAGAGGGCTAAACCTTTCGGGCATTTAAGAGTTGTGTTTAAAAAAATAGCTCAAGTTTACTCTGAGGTTGTAGTGCCATGTAGAGGCCCTGCCGTGTCAGCGTAGGTCAAATCGCCTGCTTTATTACAAATGAACTTTCCTGAAAACGGCTTTCAATGCCTTACTGGTATTTGCTGAGCTTTGGACAACAGTCTTTGTGTTTGATTTTTATGTCAATCCTGCAACAAAATGAGGTGTTCAGATATTCACACACATATTTTTTGTGTTGTTACACAATATGAGCAGCAGTGTTTTAGCCGGTGATTCTAATCATGACAAACTGTGGCAATCTTAGAATTTAAACCTAAACCTTAAGTGGTGAACTTTGTACAGTGTGCTTGCTGTTTTAAAAAGGGTCAAATGAATTTTGAGTGTTTCTTTATATAAAGCCATGCACTCTGTGTTTGCAGTCTCTGTCCATGTGCAGCAGGCTGTCTGCGTTTTGCCGAGTGTGTGAATAATTCACACAGGGATCCAATGTCTGTGTCATTCACACAGGAGTCTGTTACAGGAGTCAGACCCAGTGTCTGTGTAACACACACAGGAGTCAGACCCAGTGTCTGTGTAACACATACAGGAGTCAGACCCAGTGTCTGTGTAACACATACAGGAGTCAGACCAGGGTTTGTTCGCTCTGCCAAATAAGGGACAAATGTAAAGTATTGATTGGGATTTTCTTATTTCAGTATCAGGCACCGGGACACATTTTGATCTCTGAGGAACATCACCTGTCATTTTAAGACGTGCTGAATAACTGCTTTTATAAAACTCCCCCTCTCTGACTTTCTCCTATGGTTCTCTGTGTGATAAGTGTAAAGGTACGATTAAGGGAGAGACATGCTTTTTTGGTTTTCTACCGTTGGATGTGAAGTGACTGACTGTGATGTGATGAGGGAATATCTTCTCTGACTGAAGAGAAGCTGGTCTATGTCATGGAGAGTATGCTTCAGTGTACATTGGCTCATCTAGACTGGATTACATTCATTTGAATCATGAAAGAAACCAGTAGCACACTAGTTCTCCTTCAGCATCAGATCAAACGTGTATTTATTTTGTGTCTGTGAGCAGGAAGCGCTCCTGCTGTGGACTGTGATGTCATCTTGCTGACTCTGCCTTTAGCGTGGAGAAATAAATTGTGGTTGTTTTCCTGTTCTTGTCCTTCAAATAAAGGGTCCAGATCATCCCCACACTGCCTCTCGGTGGTGATTAAGAGCAACTGCATTTAATTCACACGCTCACAAAACCCTCAGAGAACATAAGGTGTTTATTTATACATGTAGAAGAGGTTTGTGCCAAAGACATGACTGGGTACCAGGCCCTTGCTACACCAGCTGTAGAGTATGTGCTCAGTTTGGACAGCTGAGTCCAACACCTCGTCTTCACGTTCAGGTAACACAACACTCGCCCATACAGGATCATGCAGGCAGGATGCCACCTGTGTTTACCCCCACATGACTCAGGTAGAGAACAGAGTCCTGCAGGATTACAGTTAACGTTCCACAATCCTGTATCAAAATCAACGTTTCTACAGCACACACACACACACAGCTGATGAATAACACAGACTGCTGTTCGTTTTCCTACCAGTTCAGTGACGCACAGATTAACTGGTCTCACTCATTCTGCTGCCTCACACAGAACCAGTGTCAGCAGTGGGAACCGGAGGAAATGTAGCACATCGCTATTTTTGCATTTTTAGTTTGCCAAACGGTGGGAAACCACAGGCTATTCTACTTAGTAGAAAATGTATCCAAATGTAAAATCAGTAATTCACTTTTTCAAAAGCTATGCAGTTAAAAGGCAAGTATAAAATCTGTTTTTTTTTTTTTGTTTGTTTGTTTTGTTTACACAAATAAACCCATGCCACCCTTTTGTGCCTTTAAAAGATAACAGTGCTGTGAAAAACTGAACAAAATGTTCAGCAGTACAACTCTTCATGGCCACAGGCAACGTCATACTAACAAAAATAAAATACAAAAGGTATGAAAACTCTATGCATTCCACATTGAAAAACACATATGAAAATATCCAGGCTATCAAAACCTCAAATGCCTTTAACATTTAACATCCAGGCTATCAAAACCTCAAACGCCTTAAACATTTAACATCCAGGCTATCAAAACCTCAAACGCCTTAAACAGTTAAGTCCTGTTTGCCCACCCTCCGTAGTGGTATTACAAAAATCCATTTGGTCAAAATCACATTCGGCATATTCACATCACACTCTACACGGAGGTCCTCTCCACAATCTGGAATCTTTAGTGTTAGTCCGTCAGATGGTCTGAAACAGAAGTCCTCTCTACAGTCTGGAATCTTACGTGTTAGTCCTTCAGATGGTCTGACACAGAAGTCCTCTCCACAGTCTGGAATCTTACGTGTTAGTCCTTCAGATGGTCTGACACAGAAGTCCTCTCTACAGTCTGGAATCTTTAGTGTTAGTCCGTCAGATGGTCTGACACAGAAGTCCTCTCTACAGTCTGGAATCTTACGTGTTAGTCCTTCAGATGGTCTGACACAGAAGTCCTCTCCACAGTCTGGAATCTTACGTGTTAGTCTGTCAGATGGTCCGTGGTTCCACAGAGGCGGGCAGAGGAGAGTCAAGGCCATGTGAACTTAACGCTGGAACACTGCGCTCCAGCTGGACATCTGGTGCAGTGTTGAAAAACGGAGCGTGACAGAGAGAAAGTACCTTCTGGTAAAATCTACATTACTGCAGAGATGAGGACTAAGGCTTGTGGTGATTATATGTAAAGAAAGCTTATGCAGTCAGACACAGGGACTCATATGTTTGAGCTGAACACAGCCTTACTCTGCCACACAGTGACCTGTTCAGCCAGGCAGGACATTTCATTACTGATATATCATCACTAATCATGGCCCATCTGAATCTGCTCTGTCCCAGGCTAGACTCCACACACGCGCGCACACACACACACACACACACACACACACACACACACACACACACACACACACACACACACACACACACACACACTATGGCCTCACATCTGGACATTCACACCTTCACCTGTGCTGCAGTTTTGGTTTTGTGCACTCATTCACAATTAGGTATAATGAACAAAGCCTTGACATTATATCAGCTTGCTGAAAAATAACATATATATATATATCTATAGAGAGAGAGAGAGAGAGAGACATATTGCATATTAGTCGAAGGTCTGAAAATGGTGACCTATGTTTCCCCAGGCTTTGTGGCCCAGCCATAGAGAGAACACACAGGTTTTTCCCCCTCA
The DNA here is from genome assembly GCF_902362185.1 of Chanos chanos. NCBI lineage: Eukaryota > Metazoa > Chordata > Actinopteri > Gonorynchiformes > Chanidae > Chanos > Chanos chanos. Next base: position 937,835 of record NC_044504.1, read on the forward strand.
ACACACGGAGTCATCATTCCCCAGCGCTCTGCCACTCCGCCTGGCCTCCTTCTCCCGCTTCTCCCGCTGTTTCTCCAGTTTCTCCTGCGCTTTCCTCATGTCCTTCAGCTTCTTCTTAATGGTGGTCCTGTCACTCTGACTCGACACTCCCAGAGCCTAACAAACAAAACAAACAAACAAACACACAGAACAGATCACACAAAGTGTCACGACAAACTGTGATCTCTGTAGCTTCAGTTCCAAGGCAACCACTCACTGTCTTTGACGTTTAGTTAAAGTGAATGTAATTAGCAGTGAAGCGCTGACATTGGAGTGCCATACCATCCCAGTCCACTGGGTGGCAGTGAAGACTACTAAAAAAGAAAATCTTATTATCCATATTTTTTTCTGCTCTAAATCATATTCACAATATTCACCTCCTCACCCATGCATTCAGTTCCATCTCTCATATAATATGGGCCTACTGCCAATAGAAGAATTAGACCTATTTATTATCTTTACTGTGCATATCTGTACCATTGAGTGTGATGCGGACACACCTTGAGTTTATCACTGTCTAGATTCAGGAGCTGCAGTCCGTCCACGCCCTTTAGCGTAAACTCTGGAGTGTATTGGTCCATGTTCATGCCCATCAGCCAATGGCAGACCTGCTGCGTGGTCCACTCTGACACAGGACGGCTCTGCCACTGGTACTCCTTCCCCAGAGCATACGGCACGTCATCCAGCGTCTGCGTAGCACGCACACACACACACACACACACACCTGTCAGACACCACCACGACCTGACGGTCTACACCTTACACACACTGCTCTCATCAGCACTCCAGCCATGTGGTTTCACAGCAAACATCAAGCAGGAAAAAACTAAACAAATCAATGCATTTTCTGCTGAAACATGCATTGATTTCCAGCACTGCTGATGAAAACAGGCATATTCTCAGAGGAAAATAAAAATGGTCCATGCAGATAGTGGATGCGCACTAGCTGCCTGCCGTGAGGAGAACCTGAAGGGCATAGCAGAGCAGTGAGACAGCAGGTCTCATGCACCTCTTCCCCAGGACAGCAGCTGCCTGCACCATGACAACCCTGTCACTGCCATCCTTTCAACCACTTCAGTCAAGGAAGTCGCTACTCAGACAAGCTGTTTGACAATCACATGAAGAGAGGGAAAGTTCTAGAGAGAGAGAGCTATAGCAGAAGGCTGAGGGGGCTGCGTGTAGCACCCTGGCGTGGAGTTGACTTCACAGGGCATAGCTGGCTCAAGACAAGCTTCAGAAGCCGGGAGTGTGACTCTGGCTACGACACCGGCCAGACAGCAGCTCATTCAACACAGCCATGCAGAGCCAATGTCTACACAGGAACCCGGCAGGAGCTGTAAGGGGAGGGGCCACGTCCTTGGGGGAGGAGGGGGGGGGGGTCATCATTCAAAGACAAAGCCTGACTTCCCTTGTGACCTATTAATAGTCCAGTTATGGTTTAAAATAACAAGGCGCACATAGAAAAAAAAAACCCACACAGTGAGTGTACAGCATACACACACAGGAAAGCCAACTCACCTCGCTGGAAGAGAAGGTTAGAGTATGAGTGCGACCAGAGAGATTTGACTCAGCTACTAAGCCAGATAACTCAGGACTGCCTGGGTTCGAATCATCGATACCAGACAAACTCTGGAACAATGGAAACAAGGGATGCATCAATAAAGCCATCAATTCACATCAACGACAGACGAACAAAGGGCTACTTAGCTACAACTACACAACGACAACACCAACACACACTACAACCAGAAAAACCTCCATCCTCACAACAAACTAAACACTGTGACACCACACTCCACATGGTGACAGGTCGTTTAGCCAGGGGAAAATGGAGGGTCAACAGACCTTTAAAAGGTCAGCTACTGAGGAGTTTACAAAACACAGCACCAGTCTAAGAAAACCTGATTAGTTCCACGCAAAAATAGTCTCCTTATATACAGGACTTTAGAGTAGTTCTAACTGACAAAAACACACACACACTGTACACATATCTCTGTATATAAAACACACACACACACAAACAGGCAGGTATTAGTAGTGATTAGTAAAGAAAAGACAGAGAATGTGAACTAGGATCTACAGATCTGGGAGGTATTCCAGAAAGCAAGTTTAGTGAAAACTCAGAGTTAGTTAACCCAGAGTAAGAAGTAAATCTAATAGAGGAGCCATATGGCTTCATTCTCCTGGCAAAACAAAGCCAAAGGGCTCTTCTATTAGGAGACTTACTACTCAGATTTACTACTAGTTTTACTCAGAGTTTTCACTAAACTCGCTTTCTGGAATACCCTACTGATTTAGGATTGAGAGATAAAGTAATACTGTACCAAATCTAAGGATCGACTGAACAGAGAAGACCATGGCAAGTTTGTCTGTTTAAGAGAAGGAATGTTAGTAAGAGACATCATCCGTGTGCTTTTATGGGTGGGATTTCTGTGCCTCTCCACTCACAGATGTACGTGTGCCACTCAGCACACGATCCTATTTTAAACATGCAGGTCAGTATTCCTGAAACCTCTGCAAAGCTTCGTTGATGTTGGATCTAAGCGGCAGCCTAACAAATTAACGTTTTTTTCTTTCCTCAGTAGGTGTGCTTCACGTAGTTAATTCTCTGTTTTCTTTCCTCAGTAGGTGTGCTTCACGTAGTTAATTCTCTGTTTTCTTTCCTCAGTAGGTGTGCTTCACGTAGTTAATTCTCTGTTTTCTTTCCTCAGTAGGTGTGCTTCACGTAGTTAATTCTCTGTTTTCTCTCCTCAGTAGGTGTGCTTCACGTAGTCAATTCTCTGTTTTCTTTCCTCAGTAGGTGTGCTTCACGTAGTTAATTCTCTGTTTTCTTTCCTCAGTAGGTGTGCTTCATGTAGTTAATTCTCTGTTTTCTTTCCTCAGTAGGTGTGCTTCACGTAGTTAATTCTCTGTTTTCTTTCCTCAGTAGGTGTGCTTCACGTAGTTAATTCTCTGTTTTCTCTCCTCAGTAGGTGTGCTTCACGTAGTTAATTCTCTGTTTGCTAAGCTACTAAACCGCCCCTCTATCTGTTAGTCTCTTTCCAATACACACAAACATAAATGCATAATTCAGATCTCTCTCTCTTTCTCACACTCACACACACACACACACACACTCACACACACACACACACACACACACACACACACACACACACACACCTTCTGGTTTCTCGCTCTCTCTCTCTCTCACACACACACTCTCTTTCTGATTAGTGAGTAGGTCCAGATGCCCATGTTCTGCTGGCCGTACCCAGGCTCTGTGAGCAGTCCCCAGCTGTATGGCCACATCAGGCCTCCACACAGGGGAAAAAAAAACCTCACCACTCCTTTATGTTCTGCTCCTCACTGGCTCTGTACACTCAACCCAGCCTTTCAAACTGCAAATTATGCAACAAAGGATTCAGAATAGCTAAAGAACACATGCCTTCAGCGAGAGAGGAACCGGTTTCTTTAAATATCGTCCGCTCCCCCCCCCTCAGAGGAGGCAGAGAACTGGTGTACTGGTCTACAGCGGAGGGGGGCTGAGTTGTACTGTGTTTATTATCATAGTGGAGTATGGTGTGCGTGAGAACGTAGCGGCGGTTCTCTTTACCTTGTTCTTGCGCTCATGGCTCTGGTTTCCCGCCTCGGTGGCAGTGTACGGCAGACTGCTGGAGGATGAGGTTTGGTCTTTATCGCGGTCTCGATCTTTATCGCCAAACCAGGAGAAGGGCATGCAGGTAGGTATGGAGCTTACAGACTCAGAGGGGGACACACTTGCCCCCGATTCCTCTAGCAGGTCCCTTGACCCTCTAGACACAGGGAAGAAAAGACTACTGAAATATCTCATTTAGACAGTCATTTAGGCAACACTGAAAACAAAGCACTACATAGAATCACAGCAGAACAACAAGAGTGAATAATTATTATTTCAACACAGGGTGTACGGCATACCTGCTCCATTAGCTTTTAAAACTGCACTAAACAGGTTTTATTCACTTAACATAGCCTCCATTAGCCTAACACACTGTAATAAGTTATAGCTATACACTAACCTAACAGGCTGTAGTAAATTATAGTACATTAACCTAACACACTGTAGTAAATTATAGTACACTATCTTAACAAACTGTAGTAAATTATAGTACACTAACCTAACAGACTGTAGTAAATTATAGTACACTAACCTAACACACTGTAGAAAATTATAGTACACTAGCCTAACAGACTGTAGTAAATTATAGTACACTAGCCTAACACACTGTAGTAAATTATAGTACACTAGCCTAACAGACTGCAGTAAATTATAGTGCACTCGCCAAACAGACTGTAGTAAATTATAGTACACTAGCCTAAGAGACTGCAGTAAATTATAGTACACTGGCCTAGCAGGCTATATTAAATACATTAGCCCAGCATGCTATGCTAACTCATAGTCTACTAATACTAGCCTCATAGATTGAATTAACACAGCCTTTTAGCCAAGCACTGAATGTACTAGATTAACAGACTGTGTTAACACAGTGTAACAGATTAACAAACTATGTTAGCACAGAGTGTGTTAGCCAAACAGAATGCATTAGATTTACCAACTATCTTAACAGAGTCCATTAACTTGACCAAACTCTGGGCTGTCATTTACCCACTGTGTCAGACATGCTAAAGTCATTAGCACAATATTTGCTAACTTACCTCGAATAGCACAGTGCATGAAGATTCAATGACAAATCTCTTGTCTTACTTATTTAGCATAAGCTAACAGTTACCTGCTGTCCAGGGATGCGCGTGTGGCCTCTTTGTCATGTTTCTTGCCTTTGCCCCCAGACTTGCGAAGCCCGCTGAAAGAGAGAAATACTCTAGTTTTCAGATTGTTTCATTAACCATGTAACAGTGTACAGTAAACTGTTCAATTCACAAAACCTACCCAAAGTCTGGAAATCTTCTTTTGGGTTTTCCTGTTGGCGACACCTCACTGGATTCATCTAAAATAAAGAGAATGGAGAATCAGTACCATGTACACGGGCCACAAAGACCTTCTGCAGCTGATACCACACAGTCAAACACAAGCCATATCACTCAGCTGTCAGTCTGTCTGCAGCCAAGCTCACCTTTGCCCTCCTTGCCTTTTCCCTTGGACTCCCTCTTCTTGGCGTTTCTCAGGAGGACTGTCTGTGGCGGTGGAGAGGAGGTGTCTTTGGGTGCGGGCAGGCCGGAGCTCTCTGCGTTCTCCACGTTGCTTGTCTGTCTCTCAGGTGAGGAGCAGGGTGGACTACTCCCCAGCCCGGAGAGGCTGCGCTTCTTCTCACTGGCCGGGGGCGAAATTGGGACGGGCAGAGACAGACTCTCCTGGACGGACGGCCTCCGTATCCTTGGAGGCTCTGGGTTCTGAGAGCCTTCCTCCTCCTCTTCCTCATCCTCATCACCATCATCCTGATGACAGAGAAAATTATTAAAAAAAAAACAAACTGATCAGACTTTTATTTTTTACTGTGTATATTCATTATGTGAGTCACTTTCTGAATGTGAGGATGAGTAGATAGATAGCCAGACAGACAGACAGACAGATAGACAGATAGATAGATAGATAGATAGATAGATAGATAGATAGATAGATAGATAGATAGATTACTTTGTTAATCCCTAAGGGGAAATTGCAGTGCTAAAACACAGTATCAGGTAGGTAAGAAACACCGTGCTTACAATATACAAAGACTACAATATACAATACACAAGAATTACCATGCTACTGGATAAAGATAAAAAAAAAATAGAATACAATATAATTTACGATGTAGCTCTATAATGTGTGCAAATTACATGTGAAATGAGTTATGTGCATTTGTATTGGCCCTCAGAGGATGAGGTCATCTGGGTGGTGAAGACTAAATGTCTGACCTGTGGGTGGCATGCAGGGCTGCCCAGCATCTCCCTCAGCCTGCTACGGGATGGGAGCTGCCGCTTGGCCTTCTGGGCCAGTAAAGCTTTGGAACGATGGGCACTGGTGTCCAGTCTCTCCGTCTCAAGCCCCAGGTCGCTCCAGTCTGCAACTGGCCAACACAGTCACTGTCAATCAAATCTGCTGTATCACAGTGCAGCTTTACCAGACTAACCTAACACACCAGGGCTATATTACAACACAGTCACTGTCAATCAGATCTGCTCTATCACAGTGCAGTTTTACCAGACTAACCTAACACTACACCAGGGCTATATTACAACACAGTCACTGTCAATCAGATCTGCTCTATCACAGTGCAGTTTTACCAGACTAACCTAACACACCAGGGCTTTATTACGCATCACCAGACCAGCCTAACCTAACACACCAGGGCTTTATAACACATCACCAGACCAGACTAACCTAACACTACACCAGGGCTATATAACACTTCACCAGACCAGCCTAACCTAACACACCAGGGCTTTATAACACTTCACCAGACCAGCCTAACCTAACACTACACCAGGGCTATATAACACATCACCAGACCAGGGCTGCTGTCTGTCTTTCTCTCAGTTCTATAGAGCCACTGTCCCACACACCAGTTTCTCTCTGTGCTGTACTGACACAAATAAAGCCAAACTAGCCACTGAATGGAGAGGTAAGGTTAGAGTCTAGAACAGGATGAATGGAGAGGTAAGGTTAGAGTCTAGAACAGGATGAATGGAGAGGTAAGGTTAGAGTCTAGAACAGGATGAATGGAGAGGTACGGTTAGAGTCTAGAACAGGATGAATGGAGAGGTAAGGTTAGAGTCTAGAACAGGATGAATGGAGAGGTAAGGTTAGAGTCTAGAACAGGATGAATGGAGAGGTACGGTTAGAGTCTAGAACATGATGAATGGAGAGGTAAGGTTAGAGTCTAGAACAGGATGAATGGAGAGGTACGGTTAGAGTCTAGAACAGGATGAATGGAGAGGTACGGTTAGAGTCTAGAACAGGATGAATGGAGAGGTACGGTTAGAGTCTAGAACATGATGAATGGAGAGGTACGGTTAGAGTCTAGAACATGATGAATGGAGAGGTAAGGTTAGAGTCTAGAACAGGATGAATGGAGAGGTACGGTTAGAGTCTAGAACAGGATGAATGGAGAGGTAAGGTTAGAGTCTAGAACAGGATGAATGGAGAGGTACGGTTAGAGTCTAGAACAGGATGAATGGAGAGGTACGGTTAGAGTCTAGAACATGATGAATGGAGAGGTACGGTTAGAGTCTAGAACAGGATGAATGGAGAGGTAAGGTTAGAGTCTAGAACAGGATGAATGGAGAGGTACGGTTAGAGTCTAGAACAGGATGAATGGAGAGGTAAGGTTAGAGTCTAGAACATGATGAATGGAGAGGTAAGGTTAGAGTCTAGAACAGGATGAAGTTGCTAAGTGAGCCCTGGGTTACATATTGGAGGGCTAAACAGGAATGTGTGCTGAGAGAGGGCTGTAAGGTGTGACTGGTCTCTCAGTCAGTCTATGACTAACTCCACAAGTGACGCAGAAACTCTGGGTGTGTAGGAGTTTGAACCAAAACACAGAGAGTTTTAATGACACAATGACACCAAATCCAGCGCTACAAACATATGAAATCTGCCCACAGACTTAACATTTAACAAAGGGATTAGTGAAAGTAATCCTCATTATTTTTAATCAGCATTTAATTAACGTTTAATGATTTCTAATGCTTAATTACAGTTAAATTAGTAATTAGTAACAGAAAGATCTCATACACAGATCTCAGGTTTAAATCTGTTTAAATCTGTCTGATTATACTCTAGACATATCCAGGCATACCCACAGAGGACTTCCACACTACCACCGACACACGTTTCTACAGAGACAGTTACCCTGGACAGAAGTGTCTGCTGACACTGACTCTCTGTGGAGACAGTTACCCTGGACAGAGGTGTCTGCTGACACTGACTCTCTGTGGAGACAGTTACCCTGGACAGAGGTGTCTGCTGACAGTGAGTCTCTACAGAGACAGTTACCCTGGACAGAGGTGTCTGCTGACAGTGAGTCTCTATGGAGACAGTTACCCTGGACAGAGGTGTCTGCTGACAGTGAGTCTCTATGGAGACAGTTACCCTGGACAGAGGTGTCTGCTGACAGTGAGTCTCTACAGAGACAGTTACCCTGGACAGAGGTGTCTGCTGACAGTGAGTCTCTGCTGGAGTCGGCAGGTTCCTGGCCTGTTCCCCGTCCCTCTTCTACAGAGTTCTGATCACCTCCTCCACCACAGACAGACATGGACTCCAACTTTGATACCTAAACAGACACAGAGACAGACAGAGAGAAACAGGGAGAGAGAGACACGGGGGGGGGTGGGGGGTCTGTTTATCTTCTCCTGTTTCTGAGGTGAACTCTCTGTCTCTGTGCTGACGGAGTGAGGATGTGTCTCTGTGCTTACCCTCTCCTGTAGACTGTCCAGCTGAGTTTTATACCAACTCTCCTTCTCATCATAAACTTTCCTCAGCTCCTCCTCTCTCTTCTCAAAGTCACTCTCTCTGCAGAAACCACACAGCTTAGGTCAGACACGTACAACAGCATTTTAATTCACATACACACAAAACTGCAGGAGAGAATATTCACCACTAACACACCAGCAGGACAACCCTGCCCGGTCACTGATGGTGTTTTATTCCGGGTCAGTTTTGGCCTGAGGGTACTTACGCCTGCTGGAACTCCTTGAGGAGTTTTTTGGCTTTGCTGTATTTTTTCTCCAGGCTCTCGTTCTGCTCCTGCGCCTCCCCCAGCTGCTCCGTCAGGGTTTTACACAGAGCCTGCGCCTCCAGCCAGCTCTTCTCCATCTGCAGGATCTTCTCCGCGTTTTCCTGCACACACTTCTCTAGCTGCGCCTCCTTCAATGTCCACGCCGCACGCTCCTCCTCTGACTCCTTCAGCTGCACAACACAGAGTGTCACTCCACATGGAGGAGCTGTCCCTTTAAACTCCTCCTCAGACACTTACACACATCACTACCTCTCTATGACCATTCTCCTATGGCCTAGTCTAATGAGGCTCCTCTACGTATTAAATATTTGGTTACACCGATTAAAAAATTATATGGACTTCTGGTACGGTGATTCATTTGCACATACAAAATAGAAAAAAAGTGTGAAAATCTGTAATCAGTAAAATCATATCTCTTACATAAAGCATGGGCTAGAATTTGTCTATTATGTTTTCCTCTGTTTAAAGGACTGAAGGGACTGCGTTAAAACCCTGACATTTGATTCTGAACAGTATAATGTTCAAAACAAACACCATTCATTCTCCACATGCATATACCAGTACTCAGAAGTCAGTCCTTATCCATACTCAGAACTTCCCTGCTCATTCCAGTAACTAAAGCAGGGTATCTGATAGTGTGCGGCAGAGGAAATGAAAGATAAAATAAATGTACCTTTTCTTTAAGCTGGCTGATCTCAGCTGTGGCCGTGCTGTGTTTGATCTGGAGCTGAAACACAACAGAGAGATAAGAATAAAGTTGCTGACACAGTCAGGAAAGCACAGCATATGTGCAAGTCATGTTTTCTCTGAGCCAGCTGTGCACACTGGGGATGTCTCAGATTAACTCTTTCTTATTTAACCCAATACCCAGCTAAATGTCTCATATATGGTGTAAAAAAAAGTCAAACTATTGATAAGAGAATCTTGGCAGCTCAGCAGAGGTGAGGCCAGTAAGTGTCACCCATGGTAAAGTGTAATCTGTGGTAAAGCATAACCCGTGGTAAAGTATAATCTCTGGTAAAACCTAATCTCTGCTAAAGCGTAACCCATGGTAAAGTGTAATCTCTAGTAAAGCCTAATCTCTGGTGAAGCGTAACCCGTGGTAAAGTGTAATCTCTAGTAAAACCTAATCTCTGGTAAAGCGTAACCCGTGGTAAAGTGTAATCTCTAGTAAAACCTAATCTCTGGTAAAGCGTAACCCATGGTAAAGTGTAATCTCTAGTAAAACCTAATCTCTGGTAAAGCGTAACCCGTGGTAAAGTGTAATCTCTAGTAAAACCTAATCTCTGGTAAAGCGTAACCCGTGGTAAAGTGTAATCTCTAGTAAAGCCTAATCTCTGGTAAAGCGTAACCCGTGGTAAAGTGTAATCTCTAGTAAAACCTAATCTCTGGTAAAGCGTAACCCGTGGTAAAGTGTAATCTCTAGTAAAACCTAATCTCTGGTAAAGCGTAACCCATGGTAAAGTGTAATCTCTAGTAAAACCTAATCTCTGGCAACCATGTGGACACTTCGCACTAACCTCTTTAAATCGGAAACTGAGCTGGGAGGAGTCCATGTTTGATGGCAGAAACATTCCCTCGCTCTCCGGCAAGTCAAAAATCTCCTTTCCACTGAAACTGGAGCCCAGGACACGCTCCTCTTCCTCCTCCTCCTCTTCCTCCTCCTCGTAATGCTCGTCCTGAAAGAGTCACACATCAGTCACACAGTCATACAGCACCAGTCATTCAGTCATATAGCACCAGTCATTCAGTCATATAGCACCAGTCACACAGTCATACAGCACCAGTCATACAGCACCAGTCATACAGTCATATAGCACCAGTCACACAGTCATACAGCACCAGTCACTCAGTCATACAGCACCAGTCACTCAGTCATACAGCACCAGTCATACAGCACCAGTCATACAGTCATATAGCACCAGTCACACAGTCATACAGCACCAGTCACTCAGTCATACAGCACCAGTCACACAGTCATACAGCACCAGTCATACAGTCATATAGCACCAGTCACTCAGTCATATAGCACCAGTCACACAGTCATACAGCACCAGTCACTCAGTCATACAGCACCAGTCACACAGTCATACAGCACCAGTCACACAGTCATACAGCACCAGTCATACAGTCATACAGCACCAGTCACTCAGTCATATAGCACCAGTCATACAGTCATACAGCACCAGTCACACAGTCATACAGCACCAGTCACACAGTCATATAGCACCAGTCACACAGTCATATAACATCAGAAGGTGACACCCTGGCCCTCTGCCCACACACACTGACTCAACAGGAAGAACCTTCTCACCATGCTACTCCACCAAACACACACACACACAAACACACACACACACACACACACACATCACTCAGCACTGAGCTCCACCTCCCTCCTCACTCAACATTACTGCGCTCAACAGGGCTGTGTTAAGGCAGTGAACCCGTGGTCAGCTCCTCATGGTGTAAACACTCCTGCCTAAAGATATCTAACTATATTACCATGTGAAGGTTCTAGACCTTTCTTTGAGATTTGGCCACATTTGAATCTAACACTAACCCCTACTGTCCTCTCTTTTCATCAGACACATGTCTCTAACACTAACCCCTACTGTCCTCTCTTTTAATCAGACACATGTCTCTAACACTAACCCCTACTGTCCTCTCTTTTAATCAGACACATGTCTCTAACACTAACCCCTACTGTCCTCTCTTTTAATCAGACACATGTCTCTAACACTAACCCCTACTGTCCTCTCTTTTCATCAGACACATGTCTCTAACACTAACCCCTACTGTCCTCTCTTTTCATCAGACACATGTCTCTAACACTAACCCCTACTGTCCTCTCTTTTAATCAGACACATGTCTCTAACACTAACCCCTACTGTCCTCTCTTTTCATCAGACACATGTCTCTAACACTAACCCCTACTGTCCTCTCTTTTCATCAGACACATGTCTCTAACACTAACCCCTACTGTCCTCTCTTTTCATCAGACACATGTCTCTAACACTAACCCCTACTGTCCTCTCTTTTCATCAGACACATGTCTCTAACACTAACCCCTACTGTCCTCTCTTTTCATCAGACAGCCAAACAGAAACTTTACTCATCTACAAACAGCAGTATCCCTGAAGTTTCTGGCACCACTCAAATCAAGCCAGTGCCGGCTTGTCTCACACGCGGGATGATTCACACTGAGCCCTCTCATGGCCTACCCCATCTGCCCCCTCCCCAGTCCAGGCCCCCTGACGCCCTCCTCCACCCTGGGGCCCAGCCCCCTGACGCCCTCCTCCACCCTGGGGCCCGGCTCCTGACACCCACCTCCTCGGTCGATGGTTCATACGGGTCGTCCAGCTGCTGCTGTTGGTTCCTCTCCTGCTCCAGCGTCTCGCTGATCAGACGCGCCACCTCACTCTGAGTGCCCGGCTTCTCCCGCCCAATCAGGAAACTGCAGGACGGGGAGGGAAAAAAAGCCCCACAATGATCAGCTTTTCCTCCTCACACACAGACACATTGCTCTCTGTCTGCGTCAGGGAAGAGGTGAACCAACTGTGGGGTTGTTGGCTGTGAGTGAGGATATGTAGGCGAGTGTTTGATTTGCATGCGGTCAATTATTAACAGTCAGCTATACAGAGAGACTCAGTGTCGTAATACAAACGGAGACTGAATCATGACTTCACTTTTAAAATAAAGGCCAGTTAAGGACCTATTCTGCTGCCAAAGTATTTTAGGAAACTAAAAGTAATGAGTTAATGAGTGTTCACTGACACACCCAGGAGTAGGAGCGATAAGGTAGCTCCTTTTTCATCTCTGTGGCCAGAGAGAGAGAGAGAGAGAGAAAGAGCTCACCTGACTTTGCCCTTTGTGTTCTTCAGCACTGTGGCAGCAAACAGCTGAGTGACGCCTACCAGACTGACACCGTCCACCTCCACGATCTGGTCGTTCACCTGGATCCTGCCGACAAGATCACACAGTCACCATAACCAGCAGCGTAAGGGTCCCTGGGGGCCATCGGCGTGGTGGTTCCGTCTCAGCGCTCTCCACACAGCACAGAAAACTTCACAGAAACACGTCTTTGTTTTTTTTTAACAGTTGGCAGCAGAGAGCAGAGGACTCACTTCCCTGGGAAGACGAGTTGTTCTTTTTTTTTCTCCAGAGCATTTAAAAGGTTATAAATACATCTGCCTGTTTAGAAACCAGCACTGGGACCAGAGACATGTGTAGTGCTGGAGATGGGGCAGCAGAGAGAACCAGAGGGTTTGGTTGGGAAGAGCAGGAGGGGACATGCCACGTGGACTGAGGTGCTGCTCATGGGAGAGAAGCCTGAAGAGTCTGTAAACCCAACAAATCTCACCCCTGAAGAAGGTTCAACATCTTACCTGCCATCTCTCTCCGCTGCTCCCCCTTCTGTGACGGTTTTTACAAAGATTCCCAGTTTCTCCAGTCCCTGGTCAGCGCCAACTCCCATTCCAATAATACTAATACCCAGGCCGTTATCTCCTGCTGACGGGAAGGAGCAGAGGGGCAGATCAGCAGAGGGAAGGGGAGAGAGATACAGAGAACAGGGCTGCGGAGAAAGACAGACCAACCTTTCTCCATCTCCACCGGAAACACATCCATCTTCTCCACCCGTTTCTCCAGCTCATACTCAGCAGACGCTGCCACTGGATCCACATCATCGTTACGCCGGTCATAGTCCTCGTTTGAGTATGTGCTGAACACCTGTAACACACACACACACACACACACACACACAAACACACATACTAGAGTCAGAGTCAGTAATTTCGTTGGAACGTGACCTCACTCCAGACTTGGTTAAATGACTGTTTGATATTGTGGCATTTGATCATTCTCTATATTAAACCACTCAAAATGACAATACAACTACAGTTTTCTGGGAGCCGGGTTTAACTAAGACCTGTAATTACATTGCGTGGAATATGAACAGAGACCCCTGGAGGGACCCAGGGTTTATCTTCCCCTTACTTTGGAAACAGAGCCACTGTCTTCTTTAGGACAGAGAACATGACCGTGTTCCATAAAACGTTTAGACGAAACACAGCCGATGAAGCATGGAACTATTCAGACAGGTCGGGAGCCCTCATTCAGACTGACACCGTTCCTGATGTCACTGAAGAGGAGAGAGCTCTTCATCACAGAGGAGTCCAGGATATGTGTGTGTGTGTGTGTGTGTGTGTGTGTGTGTGTGTGTGTGTGTGTGTGAATACATCAGGATAATTATCACTTGGCTGGCATGTCACATTGTCTCTGTACAGTAATGAATAATCCCACGGTTAAGGTCACACCTCAGTGCCACAGGTGGAGCGGTTCTGCCCATTTACACTTTAGTTTGGACCTCAGTTTTTGGGCCATCATTTGGTTTGTATCAAGGTTTGGGTTGGAAGAAAATTGAACCCATTCAAAACCGAAGGTTTTTCTTTCTCTTTAAACCTATTTTATTTAACATAAAAAGAACAAACTTCATAAAAGTAATGACAAATCTGCAGCACCTTCTATATTAAGGTTCCTCTTTTAGAAAAAAAGAACTAAAATCTAAACCGAACTTGAGCAACAGGTAGTTTCAGGCTTTTTCTCCATGAAAATGAGTGGAAGAAATCTAAGCATCAGTACCTTTCACAGTTTTTCATCAAGAAAATGAAGGCTAGATTTCCATTCTCTTATGTGAGGGCAAAACCAAAGTGCTACCACATCAGCCATTTGTATAGGGCCAGAGGGTCCTCAGTCCCAGGACTGTCGCTTCATCGCATGGTATCAGCAGGGGAAATAAATAATAAACAAAAACAAAAACAAAAAACAACCCCTGCAGAATGACGACCGACCACTCTGCGCTTTCTCAGATCAACACACGACCACTCTGCGCTTTCTCAGATCAGCACACGACCACTCTGCGCTTTCTCAGAACAACACACGACCACTCTGAGCTTTCTCAGAACAACACACGACCACTCTGCGCTTTCTCAGATCAGCACACGACCACTCTGCGCTTTCTCAGAACAACACACGACCACTCTGCGCTTTCTCAGAACAACACACGACCACTCTGACAGAAGAGAAAACAAGTTCCCGTTTTGAGAAGCCTGAGGATTAGATCTTTTTTTATTTGTTTTGTGGATTCATTTATTCTAGTATAACCCATAATATTTATGGCACCATGTGTTTTGCATTTAAACTTTTATAATCGTCTGTGCTGTTAAAACATATGTGCACTGTTTGATAACTACGAGACATATATTTTGTCGCGGTTACAAATGAAAAGAAGAAGAAAAGGAAGGCTAGATTAACATTTTTCTTAATTATCAAGAGCGCGAACAGTGTTGAATGTTCTCCTATACTATGAATATGTATTGGTGTGGCATGAGGTCACACTCAGCGGTTGACATGCCGTGAACTGTCCCAGGACAACAGTACTGCAGTTTTCGTTTTCGGTACAAAACCGTTACACTCCAAGTAAAAACTCATTTCGTCACGTCAAGCTGTCAGTTCCAGCCATGACTGTAAAACATAACAGAGGTCAGCCTTCATAGCTGGTCCGCTGAGCGGAATATGATAAACAGTTGACAGTGAGCAAGTGTCCCACCCTTCCTCTGAAACACCCTAGGCCCCGCCATGAGCAGAGTCCTCTAAGCATAGTGTCTGACCACACAACGACTGCCCCCAGAAAAACTGCCCCGCCCCACTCAAAACAGCACAACACACATTATAGACTGCCCCGCCCCGGTCAAAACAGCACCACACACATTATAGACTGCCCTGCCCGAGTCAAAACAGCACCATCAGCACTAACTGGGACCGTCAGATAAACGGCCTTCTCTTAGTCATCTGAAAGGGCTGGTGCTCCAGCATCTGGAAAGCTGAATCGGAGGATCAGAGTTCCAAACAAGTTGTTGGGTAACTTAAGAAATCCATTTTGACAAGTTTTCATTACTGTAAAACATGACAAAACAATGTTAGTCTATTTAGGACCAGCTTCCTGTAACCGACCCCACACACTAACAATATTAAACATCCATACACACACTTAAAGACTTAACTACTTACACACTGTACGCACACACTTAGACGCTGCACACACACACTTACACACTGCGCACACACGCTTAGACGCTGCACACACACACTTACACACTGCACACACACACTTACACACTGCACACACACACTTACACACTGTACACACACACTTAGACGCTGCACACACACACTTACACACTGCACACACACACTTACACACTGCACACACACACTTACACACTGTACACACACGCTTAGACGCTGCACACACACACTGTACACACACACTTACACACTGCACACACACACTTACACACTGTACACACACACTTACACGCTGCACACACACACTTAGACGCTGCACACACACACTTAGACGCTGCACACACACACTTACACACTGCACACACACACTTACACACTGTACACACACGCTTAGACGCTGCACACACACACTTACACACTGTACACACACACTTAGACGCTGCACACACACACACTTACACGCTGTACACACACACTTAGACGCTGCACACACACACTTAGACGCTGCACACACACACACTTACACACTGTACACACACACTTAGACGCTGCACACACACACTGCACACACACACTTACACACTGCACACACACACTTAGACGCTGCACACACACACTTACACGCTGCACACACACACTTACACGCTGCACACACACACTTAGACGCTGCACACACACACACTTACACACTGTACACGCACACTTAGACGCTGCACACACACACTTACACACTGCACACACACACTTACACACTGTACACACACACTTACACACTGTACACACACACTTAGACGCTGCACACACACACTTAGACGCTGCACACACACACTTACACACTGCACACACACACTTACACACTGTACACGCACACTTAGACGCTGCACACACACACTTACACACTGCACACACACACTTACACACTGCACACACACACTTACACACTGTACACACACACTTACACACTGTACACACACACTTAGACGCTGCACACACACACTTACACACTGCACACACACACTTACACACTGCACACACACACTTACACACTGCACACACACACACTTACACACTGCACACACACACTTAGACGCTGCACACACACACTTACACACTGTACACACACACACTTAGGCGCTGCACACACACACTTACACACTGTACACACACACTTAGGCGCTGCACACACACACTTACACACTGTACACACACACTTACACACTGCACACACACACTTACACACTGTACGCACACGCTTAGACGCTGCACACACACACTTACACACTGCACACACACACTTAGACGCTGCACACACACACTTACACACTGCACACACACACTTACACACTGTACACACACACTTACACACTGTACACACACACTTAGACGCTGCACACACACACTTACACGCTGCACACACACACTTACACACTGTACGCACACGCTTAGACGCTGCACACACACACACTTACACACTGTACACACACACTTAGACGCTGCACACACACTTACATACTGCACGCACACGCTTACACACTGTACACACACACACTTACACACTGTACACACACGCTTAGACGCTGCACACACATGCTTAGATGCTGCGCACACACGCTTAGATGCTGCGCACACACACACACTTACACACTGTACGCACACGCCTAGACGCTGCACACACACACTTACACACTGCACACACACGCTTAGACACTGCACACACACACTTACACACTGTACACACACACTTAGGCGCTGCACACACACACTTACACACTGTACACACACACTTACACACTGTACACACACACTTACACACTGAGCAAAGCACGTTTGCATACTACACACACTAGGATCAGCTTGAATAAAACTGATTAATCCAATGAAGAATTAAATTTCAGTTATTAAACTCTTGTGCCATTCCTGCAAATGCAGTAAGCAGCCATTTCCTGTTTCTGTAACTCTCCACTCATGAACCTCCAACAGCGGAGTTTACTCAAACTACCTACAGGTCAAGGGTCACGCTTCACTGAAACATCACAGTCTTTCAGTCCACAGGTTCTGAGCCTGGTCCTGCTCTCACTCAACACTCTACTCACTCACACACTCTACTCTCTCTCTCTCTCTCTCTCTCTCTCACACACAAACACACACTCACTCACTCACTCACTCACTCTGCAATTAGTGCTACTTCAAAAGTATCTTTTAAAAGCGGGTGGAAGCTGTGTTAAGTGAGTGAGTTCGATGAAACTTATTTACAGTAATGACATGACCAGAGCGGCATAGCTAACACAGCAAACTTTCTTCAGCGTGTTCAGTTCACTTCAAACGTTTCTGCTGCCAAACAAAACACACTCAGCTCCAGGACACTGTGGATTTGAATGTTTGACTGCATGGAGCAACAGTAACCAATGAGTACAATGGGCAGGATCTCATAAAGGGTCAGTTGTTTTCTATTGGATCATGAAAAGTTAAGAGACCAATTAAAAATGGCTGGGTGTAGCTGACAGAAGTCTGAAGGAAAGTGTGATCCCTCCCCCATCTGTAACTCTGATCTCATGAAATAGACCAATCATAGGCTTCAGATTCAGTGGGAGGGCTTTTCTGGATGTGTCAGTACCATTGGGTGTTAATGTGCCAAGAAAAAGCATGTTTGTATGACTCTCCATCTTTAACAAATCAACTCCATACTACACTCTTATCAGCTCTGTCTGTTTCTCCTGCTGGACTGTGAGATTTAGAGCTAGTAAAATAAAACAAGACAGCTTCCCTCCCTCCCTCTCCCACACACACACACAGTCTCCAAACAGCATGCCCTGACCGATGGTTTAGATAGTCCAAACCGACTGACCAATCAGTGACCGTCGGCTCTATCCGTGAGGCTCAGTGGACCCTGAGTGGACTGGCTGACTGGGGTAGTCTATGTCCTGACAAAACCCATCTCCCCCTCATTCAGCTCCACACTTCACTGACTGGGCAGGATTACCCTCTCTTTATACTGGAGTTCATTGAGGTTGTGATCCAACCAAGTGGTCTCCAGATGTTTGGAGCGGGTAAAACATACCTTACTGAGAGAGAGAGAGAGAGCAAGAGAGAGAGAGAGAGAGCGAGAGAGAGAGAGAGCGAGAGAGAGAGCAAGAGAGAGAGAGAGAGAGAGAGAGAGAGAGACCAAATGAGAGAGAGAGTATGGGATTAGTGGCTTCTTTTGGAAGCTCTGAGAATCATGATGTAACTTCATAAACTTTTCCACTCTGAGTCTAAAGTCCAGATCCTGCAGCACGACCCCACTCTCCCACACTCTTCATCTCTCTACAAACCATGACTCACACGTCTTAGGACTACTGCACAATGGGCAGAGAGAGAGAGGGGGGAGAGAGAGAGAGAGGGAGCGAGAGGGGGACACCAAATGGTGTGTCCTTGTGTTACAGCAGAGAACTGTATTTGTCTATGGCTTGTCCTCATTCCATTCATCTCTCTCTCTCCTTCAGTGAAAAACCAGTTCGACTAATCTTCTCCGCTTGTCGCATGGCTGAATCACTCTTGTCCATACCCTCTCGAGCAAAGACTTTCTAGAACCTTCTAAGCTTTTTGTTCTTTGAGTTTAGCCAGCATAGCAGCAGGGTGAGCAGTGTGTAAGGTCCATGAGCGCTGGGCAGTAAGTCCTGAGTGGGAGAGGATTTATGAGTTCAGGAGAACTTCAGAGTCACGTGCCCATTCTCTGTGTGTGTGTGTGTGTGTGTCAGTGAAGTGGAGCGATGAGTTAAAAGCAGTAGAGCCAACAAAATGATGCTGTAAAGTCCAGACTGAAAAGCCATTCAGTGTGAGAGCGTCTGTGCTTTGGGACAGAACAGAGGAGCTGGGCACATGAAACGCTGATGTGTCACAGTGCTCTCTCTCTCTCTCTCTCTCTGCCACCGTGGTTACGCTTGGCTTGGCTTCTCTCTTACTCTCTCTCTCTCTCTCTTTCTCTCTCTCTCTCGCTCTCTCTCTGCCACCGTGGTTATGCTTGGCTTGGCTTGGCTTCTCTCTCTCTCTCTCTCTCTCTTTCTCTTTCTCTCTCTCACTCTCTCTGCCACAGTCCATATCCCTGGCCCCTCTCTCTCTCTCTCTTTTTATTGTCTCACTTTCCTGTTGCTATGGACGACTTCAGTCATCTGAACAATGTTCCTTTCTTTGTCGAAACCCAATCAGTCCAGAGCTAGAGCTCCACTCTCCGTCGTGTAGAAAGAGAAGGAGAAATCTATCTCTTTATGAGTCCAGGAAAAGCACGGATACTCCTCCTTTTCAGGAGCTCCGTTTACAACTCCGGAACAAACACTTCCCTCTGTCTGAGCTCAGGTAAGTGATGCTGTCAGCTCTCAGCTTTGACTCCGTCAGAGGAAACTGTGTCTGTGAAAGGTTACGGAGATCAACCCAGAGTTACAGCGTCCTCAGAACACTCCGGTCTCATAGACACATCACTGACTGGCTTTCTCCTCTTCTTCTTCATCAGTCTCCTCTGGAGTATTAATCTCATCTGTGATCTGTGGGTGAGAAATGACCACCCTACAGACTCCATGTTTCTCTTTACTGATCCTGCATTCTCCCCACGCCAAGCCAAGCCAAACAAGCTTCCATCTAACTACAAACATACCAACTACAGTACTACAAACACACACACACGCTCTACCACACACACGTGTGTGGACACACACATTCTCATATGCACCCACATGCATACACACACGTGGACACACACATTCTCATATGCACCCACATGTATACACACACACACGCGTGTGTGTGGACACACACATTCTCATATGCACCCACATGTATACACACATGCGGGTGCGCACACACGCGCACCCACACCTCTCCTCACTCAGCAAACAGCGGTGTGCAGGAGCACATGAGTGAGTGAGTGAGTGAGTGAGTAAATGAGTGAGTGAGTGAGTAAATGAGTGAGTGAGTGAGTGAGTGAGTGAGGAGAAGTGGTTCATCTGCAGCAGGAAAACAGAGCAGAGAACTAACACAGAAAACAGAGCCACCCTATAGGAACAGGTCATTAGCTCTACAAAGACAGACAGACACACACACACACACACACACACACACACATACATACACTAACACACAGACGCACACACAGACACACACACATACACTAACACACAGACGCACACACAGACACACACAGACATACACTAACACACAGACGCGCGCGCACACACAGACACACACAGACATACACTAACACACAGACGCGCGCGCACACACACACACACACACACACACACACACACACACACACACACACACACACTAACACACAGACGCACACACAGACACACACACATACACTAACACACAGACGCACACATAGACACACACACAAAGAGAGAAAGAGAGAGGGAAAGGGGGGGCAGGAAAAAATCCCATAGCCAGATAGGAGAGGTGAAGGAAGTAGGTTAGTGTTTTGATGGGGCAGGAGTGAATGAAAAGACAGGTTAAACTGGTTTATAAAAGAAAAAAAGAAAAGAAAGGTGGGTGGCAGACAAAAGCGAATGCGCCTCCCTCTGACCTGCACACACAGCCAGCCCAGAAAAACTTTCCATTTGTGTCCAGACTCAAAAAACAGGATCCCATCAAACCCAGATAACAGAGCAGATCTGATCTTTTACTGAGAATCTAGCCCTGTGTGTTAGAGCAGACGCAGGCAGACGCTGTGTGTTAGAGCAGACGCAGGCAGATCTGAGAATCTAGCGCTGTGTGTTAGAGCAGACGCAGGCAGACGCTGTGTGTTAGAGCAGACGCAGGCAGACGCTGTGTGTTAGAGCAGACGCAGGCAGATCTGAGAATCTAGCGCTGTGTGTTAGAGCAGACGCAGGCAGACGCTGTGTGTTAGAGCAGACGCAGGCAGACGCTGTGTGTTAGAGCAGACGCAGGCAGACGCTGTGTGCTAGAGCAGACGTAGGCAGACGCTGTGTGTTAGAGCAGACGCAGGCAGACGCTGTGTGTTAGAGCAGACGCAGGCAGACGCTGTGTGCTAGAGCAGACGCAGGCAGACGCTGTGTGCTAGAGCAGACGCAGGCAGACGCTGTGTGTTAGAGCAGACGCAGGCAGACGCTGTGTGCTAGAGCAGACGCAGGCAGACGCTGTGTGCTAGAGCACTGAGCAGCGGAGACAGAACTGCTGTGTGTAAGCCAGCCCAGGTGCCTGGGAAAGAGGCCCAGAGTTTGCCGAGGTCGCCATGGTAACTGCACGAGGGCAGAACATGTTTGACACATTCCGGCGACGCGCAGAGGAAAAGAGCACAGATAGGAAATGAAGAGAATAACAGAGAAAAGAGAGAGAGAGAGAGACAGACAGACAGACAGAGAGACAGAGAGAGAAACAGACAGAGAGAGACAGACAGAGAGAGAGAGAGAGAGAGAGAGAGACAGAGAGAGAGAGACAGAGAGAGAGAGAGAGAGAGAGACAGACAGACAAACAGAGAGAGAGAGAGAGAGAGAGAGACAGACAAAGAAAGAGAGAGAGAGAGAGAGAGAGAGAGAGAGAGACATGTATGACTGGGCCTACCCCACCCTTCTCCCCTTTCCAAACATCCCAGGAAACACAGAGAGGAAGGAGGAGACACTCCCCTGTTTTCACACATTGGATTTTTGTGGCGTCAGAGCTGCTCTAAGGTTTGACTGACTGAACTATTCACACAGCCCAACTCTAATCCTAAAGTTTAATCCTACTCCTAATCCTAATCCTGACCATACAGTTTAACCCTAATCCTATGCCCACAGATTAACCCTAATCCTAAATCTACAGTTGAACACTAATCCTTACCCTACAGTTTAACCCTTATCTTAAATCTATAGTTTTAACCCTAATCTTAACCCTACAACCTAACCCTAATCCTACGCCTACAGTTTAACACTAATCCTTACCCTACAGTTTAATCCTACACTCTAACCCTGCAGACCTATATCTGTACCCTAACATTAACCTCTGACCTCACCCCTGAACGTCACTTATGCCCCAAACCATTTTTTTTTCCCAGAAATCTCCACAGTGCTCAAATTTGACATCACAGAGTCAGGAACCAATCAGAGAGCACTGGTTCAACCCAACACACGGTTCCATCTGTGAGAGACCCCACAGATCCATCCAAAAACCAGTGTCACTGAGTCCACCTCACACATGCTGCATGCTCCACACTGCTCAGCCCATAAAGTGATCTGTCCTGCTCTGAAGGGCAAGTGACACCCAGTCATCACCCCTAAATAAGACACACACACACAAACACAAACACACACGCACGCACGCACGCGCACAGACACATACACATACACACACACACACACACACTCCCACAATTGTATTCTGTAATCAGGAAAAACAAACCTTTCTCGCTGTGGCGCGTTGCTAAAAATAATTCTCTGCAGCATATGTGAAAGTGAATGAGAGTCGCAGGTGGGGAGGAGACCCTCCGAAGACAGAGACAGAGAGAGAGACAGAGACAGAGACAGAGGGAGACACAGAGACAGAGACAGAGAGGGAGACAGAAACAGAGGGAGACACAGAGACAGAGACAGAGAGGGAGACAGAAACAGAGGGAGAGAGCGAGACAGAAACAGAGGGAGAGACAGGGACAGAGGGAGAGACAGAGACAGAGGGAGACACAGAGACAGAGACAGAGGGAGAGAGAGAAAGAAAGAAAGAGAGAAAGAGAGAGAGAGAGACAGCGGGAGAGACAGAGAAAGAGAGAGACAGAGAGAGAGACAGAGACAGAGAGAGACAACTTTGGTTTCATATGTCCTGTTACCACTTATTTTCCCGCCGATTAGGAAACACCTAGAAAAACAAGCCTTTCTCCACAATGCAAAATTGAACTCTTCACGGCACAGCTGCAGCAGAATGACAGGCATCATCGTTCAAAGCCAAAGCTCCATCTCCTGACTGCCTGACACATGTGCTAAACTCCTTATCCATTTACAGAATGCACATAGCTATTTGTAGATGCTTCACACCACTGGTGGCGGGTTATAGAATATCTTTAGTACGCACTACCTCCGACGCTGACACAGCTGCCTGTGTGACATTTACACCGCCTTTCAGAAAAACCAGTGGGGAGAGAGACACTCCACAAACTGGGCCATTAACACCCAGTCCGACCACAATGCAATGACGTCACGCTTCATAAGGAGTCGTTAACAAGTGTTTGTCTGTTTGTGACATGCGAGTCTGTCGCCCGTCAGAATCCACTGTGACCCGTGTCAGGAAAACCCAACAGAATGTTTGGATTAATAACACAGTGCACCCCTGCGCTCAGGCCTCCTTATTTGAATATCAAATAGTCTCTGTTTAGGTCAACGGATGTGTACAGGTAAATAACCAGCAGAGACACCAGTCACAAGTTTATGAAGACAAACTTTCTCTGTCACAGACAAGCCCCTGAGCAGAACCGGACTTCACGTTACCGTAAAAGACACAATCCAGTAACCGGTCACATGACCTGCACAACAAAGCTCTTTCCCTTTCATAGACCCTCACTAACACACACACACACACACACACACACACACACACACACACACACACACACACACCTCTACAGGACACCTCTACTGTGTCCACTGATACTGCCTCACTAACACACACACACACACACACACACGCACACACACACACACACACACACACCTCTACAGTTCACCTCTACTGTATCCACTGATACTGCCTCACTAACACACACACACACACACACACACGCACACACACACACACCTCTACAGTTCACCTCTACTGTATCCACTGATACTGCCTCACTAACACACACACACACACACACACACACACACACACACACACACACACACACCTCTACAGGACACCTCTACTGTATCCACTGATACTGCCTCACTAACACACGCACACACACACACACACACACACCTCTACAGGACACCTCTACTGTATCCACTGATACTGCCTCACTAACACACACACACACACACACACACACACACACACACACACACACACACACACACACACACGCACACACACACACCTCTACAGTTCACCTCTACTGTGTCCACTGATACTGCCTCAGACCAGGGGACACTTCTAATTAACAGACCAATTACTCACTGGCCATTCAGAGAAACTACTGGCCATTACAGTCCTCAGTTCGATAAGGCAGCAGCCAACCAAACGAGGCCAAGTGGAAAGGTTTGGTCTGGGTTTTTTGTGGCCATATCATCGGGTCAGTTCTGCCGTGAGAGTGTTGTTCTGAGAACCCAGTCAGTGAAGGGTGGTGTGTAAGTGAGGCAGGACACAGTCTGTAAAGTGACCACAGAAAACCCTGAAAAGCATGTCAATCAGCTCAATACGATGCTCAGGCACTGCCACCAACACAGCCAGTGTGAACCTGCAGCGTAACACGTATGTAAAGGCAGGAGAATCACGGGAGCTGGACAGATGAAAGGCATGAAAGGTGACAGGGGAGAAAACAGACAACAGAAAATGGAGATGAACACCGTTTATCCTGTGAGAACAGCGAGTGAGCGTCTGCTGATTTACCCTCCTCGATGGTGCATGTGTGTGTGTACGTGTGTGTGTACGTGCGTGTACGCAAGAGAGTGAGAAACAGAGAGAGAGGGGGAGAGAGAGAGAGAGCGCAAGGGAAAGAGAGGGTGTGCTAATTTACCCTCTTGTGCATGTGTGTGTGTGTGTGTGTGTGTGTGAGTGTGTGTGTGTCAGAGAAAGAGAGAGTGTGTGTGTGTGTGTGTGAGTGTGTGTGTGTCAGAGAAAGAGAGAGTGTGTGTGTGTGTGTGTGTGTGTGTGTGTGTGTCAGAGAAAGAGAGAGAGTGTGTGTGTGTTTCTGTGTGTAGGAGGGGACTGCAAGACCAAACATTGCTCCGTGTTTTTGTGTGTTGCTGTAGGTTTTGTGGGTTGAGTAAATGTCAGGTTAGAACCTGTTCATAGGTGAATATCTGTTTATGTTCCTTTGTCATTTCATGTCAGGCTTTCGTTTCCACACTGACTCCTCCTCTGGATAAATACCATCCTCAGTGTCTCTGCTCCCATCCACTCCACATGCTAGACATGGACAAATTCCAGACATGCCAGCATCTTAGCTGTCTTTGAAATGTTTTCTGTTCTGCTGGTATAAATGGAAATGATAGTTCAAAATATTTACCAAAATGCTTTGCATACAAACAGAGAGCGAGCGAAACATGACCTCAGACGTCATACCATCACCAGCATCGGTTCCAAGCATGACTCTTCCACTTTCAGCTCACCAGAAAAAATTCAAAGCATGAAAAACAATGTATACGCAGAAACCACACACACACACACACACACACACACGGTGTGAAGCTCTTGCTGGGACAGGAGCAGCGGTTGAAGGAGACTGTTTCCCAGTCAGAGGCGCTCCGACACGCTAGCGCGGCAGATGGGTTGCATCAGCGCTCTGGGCCGCTTGAACTTGTGCTCCTGTCCCTGATTATCAACCAGCACAAACACACACAAACAAAAGCAGCACACTTTCCGTTTCTAAGGAGAACTTGCCGACAAATTGATTAGTGTATCCAAATGGATTTATTAGTGATTCACTAAGTTGGCAATCCTGCCTCAAGGCCTGACACTGAGATTAACAGAGATTAATTTAGGCTAATTATATTCTGATCCACCATTTAAGCCTTTTAGTTTTCAGAGACTGCAACTTTTCTGCACCTGACCCTAGATTAGTTTCTAT
This sequence comes from Chanos chanos, assembly GCF_902362185.1. Classification (NCBI taxonomy): domain Eukaryota; kingdom Metazoa; phylum Chordata; class Actinopteri; order Gonorynchiformes; family Chanidae; genus Chanos; species Chanos chanos. Next base: position 964,394 of record NC_044504.1, read on the forward strand.
GTCCTCTCTCGGTGCTCATCGTGACAATCAATCCCATTCCATTCATAGATCCTTAACACATCTGCAGAACTACAGAGGACAGCAGGGCTGGGTTTCTCCCAGTGTCCTGCACTGGACATGAGCGTTAAACCTGATGAGAGAAACAAACACAAACACAAGGCAAGGCAGTGATGAATGTTGTTCTGCCTTTTCAGACTTTCTACAGCTGAATGCATGTAGACTTGTGTGGATCATTAACGCTGTGTAGACGTGTGTGTGAGGGGTTCTGCAGCAACAGGCTGGGTTAGACAGAGAAACATGTCCGATTGTCTTGGCATAGAGTTTGTATTGGGTGTTGAGATCTCAAAATGAAGTGTTCTAAAGCAACAATAATGTCACAAGACACAGAGACAGTGTGGAACCATCAGAAACTGCGTCTGCTAGACACAGAGACGGTGTAGAACCATCAGAAACTGCGTCTGTTAGACACAGAGACAGTGTGGTACCATCAGAAACTGCGTCTGTTAGACACAGAGACGGTGTAGAACCATCAGAAACTGCGTCTGTTAGACACAGAGACGGTGTAGAACCATCAGAAACTGCATCTGTTAGACACAGAGACAGTGTGGAACCATCAGAAACTGCGTCTGTTAGACACAGAGACAGTGTGGAACCATCAGAAACTGCGTCTGTTAGACACAGAGACAGTGTGGAACCATCAGAAACTGCGTCTGTTAGACACAGAGACAGTGTGGAACCATCTGAGACTATGTAGAGCCATCAGAGACTGTGTCGGCTACAGAACAGCAATGTTTTACCCTCTGCTGGTCTTCATCAGCTTTGTATCTCGTGCACACATCACCAAAATAACCAACCCCAAGTTTCCATCAGCGAAGACAGTCACACCACCTCAAAACACGTGAAAACCCACAAACAAGAGTTTGGAACTGAGCCTGGATTTGAAGAGCATAACACCAGCGTGATTAGTGAAACAGAAAAACAGCTTAGAAATACTAACATCATTTTTCCAGTTGGGGCAAAATATGCCACAAGTCTGCGCTGGAGCAGAGAGGTCTTGTGTCAGTCAATTAAGACTTACAATGTTTCAGCTGAAGACCCTGCAGCCCTTATGAAGTCATTAATATGCAGATTTTAACAGTGCCTTTTGGTTTATTATTCCCAAAACCAACAACCCCCCCCCAGAAACTCCAAACCCTACTGTAGCGCTAGGAGGGTGATTCATCCACTGTTTACCAGTACTAGAGGTTATGGTCAGTGCGACTTACCTGTATTGGTGCAGTAGAGAAGCGGACCTTCCCTCTGGGTGCTGATTCGTCCTCCTCAGACAGACCAGGTAATTCCATGTAGTCTTCCTCGAGCTGATCTTCACCATGCTCATCCTCTTCCTCAGCTTGCTGGTGGTCTGTGTCCTTATCGTCTATAAATGCGGCATTTTCTATCCCATGGAAAAGTGGAGAGGCCTGTCTTCTACCACCCTGATGTTCCTGTTCACTCTCCTCCTCTTCCTCATCATAACATCCACTTTTTTTCAACGGCTTGGTCTCGCCCCTTAAAGGCTCAATCCATCTGTGTTTCATCTCTTGCATCCCACCTTCATCCTCCTCTTGTTCTGTGACCTTTTCTTCCTTGTTCAGAAGAACTTTGTCCGGTTCCTCGTCACAGATGTCCTCCTCGACCTTTGACTCCTCAAAAACGGCGTCGTCGAGCCGCTCATCTTCGTTTTCTTCACTTTCTGAGGATTCGTTCTGAACCACCACCAGCTCTGCCCGCACCATACCCGCGGATACACCATCCAACTTTGGGGGGGTGCTGTCGGGTGAATTATCCTGGGGTACAGTTTTGGCCAAATTTTGGCCTTCTCCCCCTTTCTTGGCAACCTCTGAGGTCTTAGCCTGGTTGGAAACCCCTGTGGTGAATAGTGAAGGTTGCTTTGGGTCCCTCAGGGGCTGACTGGTGAGTTTCACCCCATCACTGCTTGCCTTTGCTGTGATACAGCCATCGCTTGCTGAGGAGGACAGGTGGGGCAAGCTGTGGTCTGTCGGAGAGAGGGGCTCACTAGCGCTTCCACGAGATGGGGGTGTTGGTTTGTAAAACAATGCAGAAGCTGGGGTTGGATGTTTGGAAGATGAACCACTAATTGTGGAGGTTGTTTTGTAAGGCACATTGGTGACTGGAGATGTGGGTTTCCAAGGTAAGTTGCTACCTGGAGTGGGTTTGTCTCTCAAAGGAGATGCACTCTTTTCTCTTAAAGGAGAAGTGGGTTTTTCTCTTAAAGGTGATGTGGGCGTGGGGCCCTCAGTGGAGCTGAGTGACTGTGATGTAGAGGGTGACTCTGGACCTTTGCAGGTAGTTCTTATGGATTCTCCACAGTCATTCTCTGCCATAAAGTTCTCCAGCCTCCTGGAAATGGGACCTGCATTCAGTGACAACTTCTGAGTCTGTTTAACCTCGTCACTCTCCATGTTCCCATCTGACCCGGCTCTGAGAGGAGAAACTGGACTTCGCTCGGTTTTGACACCGCTGGTGCTGCTTTCTGATGACCCGATGGATCTCCTCCCACCTTTGCATTCCTCTGACGCACTCCCGTGCCGTCCAGACATCCTGCCCCTTGGCTGCTTCTCCACAGAACTGGACTGCTCTTTGATACCCCTCTCAAAGAGCTTTCTTGTCACTGAGAATTTCTCTGCCAAAGCGGCTTTGTCGATCTCCCCATCCTCTCCTTTTGGGGTTCTATCCGACCCCTGTGGTTCTGGACTTGCCGCAGTGTTCAGGCTTGCAGCACTGCTCACGCTAGATCTTTGCGCACTTACACCAAGTTTTGACTGTGTGCTCTGAGATCCATCTGTTTTTATAACCGGCTTTGTCTCCTGATTGTCCTGTTGCTGACTGTCCATTTGCAGGAAAATGTTTTTTATTTTGTTCACCCGGTTGCCAAACGGTCTGCCCCGCGTCTCCTCTCGGGTGTCACTAGAACCGTTCGCGTAGGACTTGGGGGCGCTGTCCGTCTTCGTCCCATCAAAGGAGCACTTGATAGCGTGGAAATCGGACTTGTAAGCATTTCTGTGGGGAGACGCACTCCTCAGCGCTCTCTCTCCTTTGCCCTCGGTCTTAATCATTTTTACGTACTAATCAGGTACAGTGCTGCACAATCTGACTGGATTTAACCACAAAACTGTATTTCCCGATCGGCGCGAGCTGTTACAGTGGTCTTTTTGTCCGTTTATCATACAATGGCATGGATCCTGACGAGGTGCTCTCTACCATTTACATCAAATAAGGCAGATGGCGGTCATCTACAAAAGAATAGCAGATATATGTTACAGCCAACAATGCTAAAATATCAATCTGTGCTTCTTCGAATTAGTCAGACGTGGTTAACTGCAGCTGTCACAAGGAGTATTAAAACCGTCCCCCCAGCCAAGCCACTTATTCGTGAGAAACTTCAAAGTGATTCATCTTTAAGAGTTGTATCCGTGATCTCATCCTTTTCAATGTACAATGTTTCTACACACAAAGCGCGAGTCAACGAATGGTACTGTTCAGCGGTTAGTAATAAAGTGTGGTTTGAACAAGATTAGGGTTCGTAAAACCGAGAACTGTCGTGTCCAACGGCAGAATACCTACTCGATAGCATAAGCTATTTCTGAAAGGCGATGTCTCAATGGGTGATCATTTCATTAGAGCAATTAGCCAAAAAGTTTCAGAGATCGAGTCGAACCTGAGAAATTTCCACAGAGTGTTCAACAATGAAAGTTGTCGTTAACTTACCTTTACTCAAGTTCTACCGCCTGAGCACTGGATCCGTGCTCCCTCGTAGTGATCTGTCCGCGATTTACACTTCCAAAACTTGTCATTTCCTGACCGCCATCATTCTTCCCTCTGCAGCACTTTTCTCCCTTCTCAGTGCCCACTCCAAACACAGAAACCTGTCTTACCACAGCGCGCTACCGCGGCTATCTGGCGCGCAGTAAGATCAGACAAGGTCGGGAACGCGCACATGAACACATTCCAGGGCTTGTAGCCCCAACCCCCTTCCTGCCTGCACGACTGCGCAGGCACGCCACAGGGAGACCGGAATGGCATGGGAAAAGTTCATAACTTTGGGGAAAATTTTCAGCTGCTGCTATCCATACTATATTAAAAACTCAGCTAGGCGACGGATCAAAATTTCAACAGGAACGCCTCCTTTCTCCGTATGGTCTTCCCCTCTCTGTAGTGGTACCGAGTCCTTTTGATGAAACAAGAAGCGCATTAACGATGGAAGGACCAGAAAAACAGAAACCGATGATCGCAGTTAGCCGACTTTCATTTCAACCGGACTTGGTCCGATTAGTGTGTTTTATCGCTCAGTAGCGCACTTACACAATCTAAAACTACCTTTAAAAGGGGTTCACATTCGACACAGACGAATACATCTGCCGCAGCAACGCTTCAAATGACTGAGGATAGTGATATAGATTCTGTTTTATAAAAACATTTTTCAAAGAAAGTGTAAACCCTTATTTGAAACGTTGCGCTTTACAGTATTTTTAAATGGCGTATGGTGTAAACGCCTCAGAAAACGCGGGAAAACATTTGGCGTTGATGTCATTGTATAAATTCACAGATTAATACGTTCATTGGAAAACGACGTTGCTTACAATGTGATACTGTCAGACTTTTTTTTTTTCAATCGTCATTTTGCTCCAAAGGACAGAGATCTCCGACAAGAGCAGGGTTTTTAAAGTGACCTCAGAAGAGGCGTGGAAACGTTCAGTCATCTCCCATACTGTTCACAGCGACAAGAATAAAAAAAACCCAAGGATGGAACAGAGTGTGCATGTGCTGAGTGCTAGTCAGTTGAGAATGTTAGCAGTTTTACAGTGTAGTGAATTATAAACGTTGGCATGTGATATGGTTCAGTGTGGAGAGTGTATCTGATCGAAAAGGTCAACTAATCAGATTTGGGCAAAATCTCTGAACTGCATATCAACGCCTCAGTGTAAATACAGCTAAAGTCGCAACTACCAAACACATATGCCAGATCTTACACGGAACACTAACACATCAAACACAGACTAATATATATATATATATAGTTTTACAATCCGTCTCTTTTCTACTTTAAACATTCATTTGCAGTTTTATGGTGGGGCAACATTCCTGTGCCAGTCAATGTGAAAGTGCTTAGGTTCTAATACTGAAAATCACACATTAATTAGACTTGCGGTTTCTGAGAAGAGGAATTGAATGTGTTTTTTTTTTTTTCCCCCACACACTAAAATGTAGCAGTCTTGCAGTAAGACAGACGTTATTTTCCCTTGGGAAATATTTGTAAAACAGGCTGAGGCGAATCACATGGATCTGGCCACAGCTTTGGGAGAAACATCTATTGATTGGTAAAAATGAAAATTTAGGTTGGTTGTGGTGCCAGAGAAAAATGTCCAGTCATCCCTTAACTCTCCCCATGGCCTTTTGTCCCCCAGTCGTTTGCCAGCTGTATTTACAAACAAAAGACATCTGTGAGTTCCCTTCACTCCCAGGAAAAACACAGAGGAAAGAAAGAAAGAAAGAATACATTTGATGTTACTCAGCTGAGAGTTTTGAACAGATACAGTTTTGACAGAAATACCTTGTAATGAGTACTTTTTGTCCATAAGCGCAAATAAGATCAGGTAAACTCAAATGAAGTAATACTCGGTAGCAAAACAGTGTATTTAATATAGAACACATCCACACTTTGCCTTTCCACCCACCCATCCTCCACCTTTTGTCTCCGAGCTGTCTGTGGTTAAGACGACTTTATCACAGTGATCTTCCACTTCTGACTCTCGCTTTTGGGATGATGTTGGGATGATATGTAGGCTACATACAGCAATGATCTTAAATATTCACACGTTCAACAACATATTCAACTGTAAATACAGTCATTTAAGCACTAATAGCAGAATTCACTTTGCTCGACCTCCCCTCATAGTGGCGTGGAGTATATTGGCAGGGTTTTGAAGACGTTAGCGTGTAGCCATGTGCTATGCTGTAAAAGCTGTAGCCGACCGCGCTGTGTGTTAGCCAGATTGTTTAATGTAAAGAAAAGATTTTAGTCACATACCCATTCATGAGTATTGTCAGTTCAACTGATGAGTCATTTCAGGATCAACAAATGGCCTTTAGCATCTGCATGCCCAGGGCTGTCACTATAAAGTGATCACCTACAAAATGGTCTCATATGTAATTTTGACTTTTCCAAAGGTTCACTTTGATACAACTGACAGTCGAATGCTGGAGTTGTGTTCTGGAGTGGAGGAGTTGTGAGTGCAGCTTGGCTGGAGAAACTCAAGCAGATGGAGGTCTATTCTGCTCACTCATGTATGCAAGGGTTTCTGAGTCTGAACTGCTCCTTGAAAAACACAACGCACACACTTCATTATGTGAAACATAGAAAATGAACCCTTGTTACCGTGAGAGAGAGTGTGAGTTCAGAGGACCTGGCAACACTGCTTTATTTCAACAAGTGATTACCCCTCCCCTCCACACACACACATACACACACACATACACAGCCCACACTGTCTTTCTCACCCCCTTACACAGACCCTTACGTTAAAAATCAGCAGTAACTAAACATGGTCACCATGTCACTGTTCCAGGAGAGCGTCTGGCAGATTTCTGTTTTAGCTTCATACAGCACAGCAGTATCAGTGCTGTCCTTACGACTGCCACAGGAAAGGCTGTGGTCCGTGCCATCAGACGTCACTTAAACCAGATCTGGTTCTTCGGCATTTCCTGGCGTTATCTCTCTCGGCCATCGAACTGAGGGTGGGTGTATCAGAGACCTCCTCACATGCACTATGCGATCATCATTTCCTCCAATTATACACACACTCACACACTCATAGTCTGACCCACTAAAACACGCACTCAATTTGGGAGGGCTTACTGGTTTCATGGGATAATAAGTGGTGTTTATATGAGAAAAGTAGTGTAAACACGGTGGACTGTGTCCTGTGTTCTCTGAACAGCTGTGCTGTAGTGTCTTAACTGAGGCGCTCTGGTCGTCATGTCGACAAGATGCAGATATGACACTTTTCATTAGGTGTATGTGGTGACTTTGAGCGTCACCGTAAGACCGAGCGTGGATTCGCTAAAGCAGGTTTGTTCAGCTGTCACCTAGCAACCACCACACAGGGGCTGAAATGCAGTCAGGCAATCACTGGGCCACCTCTCTCCTTCCTGCCCTTAGAGTGCAGGCCCATTTTCCCTCCACTGTTACCGTGGCAATGCCCAAAAAATGATCCCTCTTTGCCTTCTCTGAGAGGTTGTCCTTGGGCGCGAGGGAAGACAAGGGGACATTTAAGTTGCCTTTGATTTTTTCCCCCACTGTTTCTCTGTACAGAAACGAACCTGCCTGATAACGTCCACCCTGTGGACACATCATGTCATAAACTCAGACAAAATCCCAGCACTCACATGATCACAAAAAAACAGTCTCTCCTTAAAGCACAGTGCAGTGAGTGATCTTAACACCATAACTGAGACGCACGGGCATGTTCGCTCAGGGCTCCTCCCCTCACACAGTCACACACTGTGGTAAATCTTCAACATCACAAAGCCAGAACAGCCTGGTGTTTACCCAGACTGGCTAACCCTGCCTCACATTGTTTCTCACACAAGTGCCCATAAAGCCATTGTGCATTGCTCTTAAGCAAAACCTCAGTGGATTTTGGCTCTGTTTAAACACTGTATCTTTAGTGTCGCCACTGTCGAATATAGAATTTGATGGATGGACCATGTGAGGACAGAGTCATGTTCTACACACTTAAAGTATATTATGACAGAGTTTTTAAAAAAAGGTGCTTCTAACCACATGCTTATTATCTTTTTTTTTTTTTTTAATTAAGGATTCATACCCATTCATTTGTTTATTTTTTATCCCAGTCTAGAGATGCGCACACATTTTCACATTTTTGGTTGGTTTCCAGATGTAGTCTTACATCAGAGCTATGTGCTCAGGCTAGCTCTTCACAAAAGACACCCCCAGCCCCAGTCCCCACCCCCACCCCACATACACAGAATATTAAATCTGATTTTGAGAACACCAAATGACTGTGGTGAATGACTTCATGTCATAAAATAGCAACATTGGTGTTTATACTGGTTTCCTGCAAAACACTTTAATTCTTCATTGGTCAAAGATCCTGTTTTACATCTGACATATTTTTGTACCAATTCCTTAGGAACAGATATTGTGTTTTCTGCTCTCTCTCCGGTCAGTAAAACCTCACAGACCACATTCCCATTCCTGGCTCAGAGTCTGGAAATTTCTCTGTTCTTTGGAAGAACCTTTCAATGTTAAAAAAAAAAAAAGGTTCCAAAGTTCTGTTATTTCACCGAACTTCATGTTTTATCCCTTCTTCCTTCTTCTAACCCTAACTCTAACCCTATACATACAGATCAGTTAACCCTGTCTCACATCTAGGCCTCTGTCACTATCACCAACCCTATACATACACATCGGATAACCCTGTCTCACATCTAGGCCTCTCTCACTATCACCAACCCTATACATACACCTAAACTTCTCATTTTCCATCATGGCCTAATATATACTCAAATGCAACAAATTGAACAAACCGTGAATAAACTCTGACCAGTTGATGCTGTGGTATAGAATAGCTGAACACTTTTAATTTTAAAACAGAGTCATGGAGAGTAAAAATGAGTAAACTGAAATACAGTATCAGAGCAGTTGCACTGAATCACTGTGTGAGAGTAAGATGGACCCGGATGTGAGAAAGGCCAGCTTCCCCTTTAAGAGTATATTCCTCCTGCTGTTTGTAATGTTGTTTGGGTCGAATGTAGTTAACTGTGTTAAAGGTGCTCAGGTCTCCTATGAGTGTGTGTGTTTGCCTCCTGTGTGTGTGTTTGTGTGGTAGTCTCTTGTGTGTACATGTTTGCTTGTGTCATTGTCTCCTCTGTGTGTGTGTGTGTGTGTGTGAGTGTGTGCGTGTGCGCGGCGGGCTCCTCTGTGTGTGTGTGTGTGTGTGTGTGTTTGTGTGGTTGTCTCCTGTGTGTGTGTGTGTGTGTGTGTGTGTTTGTGTGAGTGTGTGCGTGTGCGCGGCGGGCTCCTCTGTGTGGTGGCGGGAGAACATGGCTGATGGAATGTGAAGAGTGACCTCACATCGTCGGCTGAGACGTGAAAAGCAGAGCAGGGCTGACAGACTGACCCCTGGCACTCTGCCGATCCTGTCTCAGACAGAGGGAGGGAACTACGCCCGTGTTCAGAGCTGTTTCATACCACGGAATTTGTTCCATCCATTTGTGCTGGTGACCATTCGCTCCAATGCATAGCTGCTCTCTGAGCTGTCTCCAGTCACTGGACCTGACCTTACACACTCTGAGTTTTAACTGAGACATGCGTGCTGTGGAGTTTAGGGAGACAGAGTTGCTGTCAGAGGGTTGTGGGTTGGCGTCCTGATGCAGTGGGAAAATGAGCCATTTCCTGACCGTGTTGGTGTCGTATTGCCCTGGGTGCATGGCCTGTACCTGCACACAGAAGGGCTCCGCCCACAGACACAGGGGCCAGCAGTGCTGCTGTAGCCTGGGTGCAACATGAGACTAATCATCATAGCAAAACAACTGTAAAGTTTTATAATACAGCTTCCACCCTTCATCCTGTTCCTATTAGGTACACTATCTGAATTATAACATGAACTATCAGCCGCTCCGACACTGTTTATACACAGTGCACTTACATATCTGTAATGTAAATTTCATTGTTATGTTCTGAGGTGCAGTTAAACAATAAAGATTTAAACCCAGGTGTTTGTATTACAGAGTAGTGCTGTCAGCGGTTCATGACACACAGCTGTGCTTTGGTCAGACGACGGTACACACGTGTCCGCCCTCAGTGCTGCCATCTGCTGGTGACTAATAGAGTTTCATTCCTCAATGTGTGAAAATACCAAGCAAAACTGATAAACAAAATTCCTACTGTGATGTTTGGAAGAATAAATACGATTTTGTAATAAAGTCCTGGAAACATAATGGAAAGATAATTTGGAAAAGCTGGAGAACACAGTAAGTATCTCCATAATCAGTTCCTATTTCCAAGTTTTATCGAAGTTAAAGACAAGCCAGGATCTGGAGGACAAAATTAAACCCTTGCTGGACCTGATCTGTAAAACCTGGTCAGATCTGTAAAACAGAATTTACAGATCACTGAAAAAGTCCTCACACACACCAGTCTACACACAGACCAGTCCTCACACACACCAATCCTCACACACACCAGTCTACACACACACACCAGTCCTGACACACACCAATCCTCACACACACCAGTCTACACGCACACACCAGTCCTCACACACACCAGTCTACACACACACACCAGTCTACACACACACACCAATCCTCACACACACCAGTCTACACACACACACCAGTCTACACACACACACACCAGTCTACACACACACACCAGTCTACACACACACACCAGTCCTCACACACACACCAGTCCTCACACACACACCAATCCTCACACACACCAGTCTACACACACACACCAGTCTACACACACACACCAGTCTACACACACACACACCAGTCTACACACACACCAGTCCTCATACACACACCAGTCCTCACACACACCAGTCCTCACACACACCAGTCCTCACACACACCAGTAATCACACACACTAGTCTACACACACACATTGGTCCACGCACACACCAGTCCACACTCAGACCAGTGATCACACAGACCAGCCCACACACACACCAGTCCACGCACACACCAGTCCACACACATACACCAGTGATCACACATACACCAGTGATCACACAGACCAGTCCACACTCAGACCAGTCCTCACACACTCCAGTCCACGCACACACACCAGTCTACACTCAGACCAGTCCACACACATACACCAGTGATCACACATACACCAGTGATCACACAGACCAGTCCACACACACAGCAGTCCACGCACACACACCAGTCTACACTCAGACCAATCCACACACACACCAGTCTACACACAGACCAGTTGACACACACACCAGTCCTCACACACACCAGTCCACGCACACACATAAGTCTACACTCAGACCAATCCACACACACACCAGTCTACACACAGACCAGTTGACACACACACCAGTCCTCACACACACTAGTCCACGCACACACACCAGTCCACACACATACACCAGTGATCACACAGACCAGTCCACACTCAGACCAGTCGACACACACACCAGTCCTCACACACACCAGTCCTCACATACACCAGTCCACGCACACACACCAGTCCAGTGATCAGCCGAGGAGTGAGAGGGAGACCCTGCCCTGAGCAGAAGAAAGCCGCGAGAATTCTGAAGCTTTCTGGAACCAGGATTTTTGGTTTAATAATGCAGCTGAGTAGCAGAATGAACTGAAACAGATATCAACAAACCCTAAATGCAAGACAGCCATCTGAAACCACAGTGAACTGAAACTTCAAAACGAATCTCGCGGCACATACAGGAGCAAACAGGGTTCTGAGATGGTTGCCGCAGTCCCCAGACGTAATGCTAATAAATATCCGTGAGCCATTTCAAACACACGCCACATGCAGAGAAACCTGGGAATTCGTCTGGATGTATGAGTCTGGAGGGAGAGAGGCAAAAACGCCAGCAGCAGGAAACACTGGGAAGTGGTTCTGATTATATTACTTACTACCCACCTGACGCAGTGCCCAAATTTTGTCATGATATATAATAATCAGTTGTCATTATTTCAAATATGTAAAAAAAGAGGATTACATTTTTAAATGTGCAAAACTACAGCATCTTTACCATGATGGTACGCTGTAGAGTGTCTGTTAACAGCCTGACGCTCTGAGACACACGGTTTGACCAGGACTGGACAAATATTTAACACGACTGTATCTTAAGAATTAAAACAGATTCATTTTTGGGAGAAAATATAATTGTAGGTAATGCTTATCGATATGGTCAGTGAACCGGAAACACAGATCAGTAATTCTTTGGTCGATCGTTTATGAAACTGTATTTGAACACAAATGACTATGGTAAGTTAATGAATGCAGACCGTATCTCTTCAGAGCGAACCTGCAACACAAGACGAGAGCGAGTGGTAGTACCCGTTTATGGCCGGTCACCAAGGCAACGGTAAAAGCAAAGAAAAGGATACATATTTCACCACTATTGTTCTGGCCTGGCTGCCCTCATCACTCTCATTTCTGTATTCTCCAGACATCTGATAACGTTTCCAACAGCAAAGGGACTCACACCACCTCTGCGCTCCGGGATGATTTATCCTTCCTCTGTTAAAGGTCTTCTGGTGCAGAGAGAGATATTGTGCGTATTAAATTCTGTCTCAGTGTGGCTTCTATACTTCTACATTTTTATATATTTTCATTTTATGGTCGGAGGTTGATGATTGTCTCCACACTCTTTAACTGTTCTTTAATACTGAAATAAGCATAATGTCAGCAGGGTTCTCCAGCTCTCTGAAATCCCTTCCAATATTCAACCTTGACTGTGGGTCACAGGGTCGGGTTTCAAGCCCAGCTCCACAGGACTGGTTGTACTGATGTACTCAGCTCTTCTAAGACACCCAATATCTCTCAGTCTTTTTCTGTCTGCACTTTGGGTCGTCCTGAGCTCCTCTGGACTGCTGCGTGGACATTTTGTTCATTACACACATCACTGCGTTCCACTGACAGAACCCTCCAGAACTCTGCCTCCCCCTTACTGTCTCCCTACCACAGTTTTCCCTTCACTTTACTGTCTTCCTAACACAGTTTTCCCTTCACTTCACTGTCTCCCTACCACAGTTTTCCCTTCACTTTACTGTCTCCAAATCACAGTTTTCCCTTCACTTTACTGTCTTCCTAACACAGTTTTCCCTTCACTTCACTGTCTCCCTAACACAGTTTTCCCTTCACTTTACTGTCTCCCTATCACAGTTTTCCCTTCACTTTACTATCTCCCTACCACAGTTTTCCCTTCCCCAACTGTCTCCCTACCACAGTTTTCCCTTCACTTTACTGTCTCCCTACCACAGTTTTCCCTTCCCCAACTGTCTCCCTACCACAGTTTTCCCTTCCCCAACTGTCTCCCTACCACAGTTTTCCCTTCACTTTACTGTCTCCCTATCACAGTTTTCCCTTCACTTCACTGTCACCCTACCACAGTTTTCCCTTCCCCAACTGTCTCCCTACCACAGTTTTCCCTTCACTTTACTGTCTCCCTACCACAGTTTTCCCTTCACTTTACTGTCTTCCCACCACAGTTTTCCCTTCACTTTACTGTCTCCCTACCACAGTTTTTACTTCCCCAACTGTCTCCCTACCACAGTTTTCCCTTCACTTTACTGTCTCCCAATCACAGTTTTCCCTTCACTTTACTGTCTCCCTACCACAGTTTTCCCTTCACTTTACTGTCTCCCTAACACAGTTTTCCCTTCACTTCACTGTCTCCCTACCACAGTTTTCCCTTCACTTTACTGTCTCCCTACCACAGTTTTCCCTTCACTTCACTGTCTCCCTACCACAGTTTTCCCTTCACTTTACTGTCTCCCTACCACAGTTTTCCCTTCCCCAACTGTCTCCCTACCACAGTTTTCCCTTCCTCAACTGTCTCCCTATCACAGTTTTCCCTTCACTTTACTGTCTTCCAATCACAGTTTTCCCTTCACTTCACTGTCTCCCTACCACAGTTTTCCCTTCACTTTACTGTCTCCAAATCACAGTTTTCCCTTCACTTTACTGTCTTCCTAACACAGTTTTCCCTTCACTTCACTGTCTCCCTAACACAGTTTTCCCTTCACTTTACTGTCTCCCTATCACAGTTTTCCCTTCACTTTACTATCTCCCTACCACAGTTTTCCCTTCCCCAACTGTCTCCCTACCACAGTTTTCCCTTCACTTTACTGTCTCCCTACCACAGTTTTCCCTTCCCCAACTGTCTCCCTACCACAGTTTTCCCTTCCCCAACTGTCTCCCTACCACAGTTTTCCCTTCACTTTACTGTCTCCCTATCACAGTTTTCCCTTCACTTCACTGTCACCCTACCACAGTTTTCCCTTCCCCAACTGTCTTCCTACCACAGTTTTCCCTTCACTTTACTGTCTCCCTACCACAGTTTTCCCTTCACTTTACTGTCTTCCTAACACAGTTTTCCCTTCACTTTACTGTCTCCCTAACACAGTTTTCCCTTCACTTTACTGTCTCCCTACCACAGTTTTTACTTCCCCAACTGTCTCCCTACCACAGTTTTCCCTTCACTTTACTGTCTCCCAATCACAGTTTTCCCTTCACTTTACTGTCTCCCTACCACAGTTTTCCCTTCACTTCACTGTCTCTCTACTACAGTTTTCCCTTCACTTTACTGTCTTCCCACCACAGTTTTCCGTTCACTTCACTGTCTCTCTACTACAGTTTTCCCTTCACTTTACTGTCTTCCCACCACAGTTTTCCGTTCACTTCACTGTCTCTCTACTACAGTTTTCCCTTCACTTTACTGTCTTCCCACCACAGTTTTCCCTTCACTTTACTGTCTCCCTAACACAGTTTTCCCTTCACTTTACTGTCTCCCTACCACAGTTTTTACTTCCCCAACTGTCTCCCTACCACAGTTTTCCCTTCACTTTACTGTCTCCCAATCACAGTTTTCCCTTCACTTTACTGTCTCCCTACCACAGTTTTCCCTTCACTTTACTGTCTCTCTACTACAGTTTTCCCTTCACTTTACTGTCTTCCCACCACAGTTTTCCGTTCACTTCACTGTCTCCCTACCACAGTTTTCCCTTCACTTCACTGTCTCCCTATCACAGTTTTCCCTTCCCCAACTGTCTCCCTAACACAGTTTTCCCTTCACTTCACTGTCACCCTATCACAGTTTTCCCTTCCCCAACTGTCTCCCTAACACAGTTTTCCCTTCACTTCACTGTCTTCCTAACACAGTTTTCCCTTCACTTCACTGTCTCCCTACCACAGTTTTCCCTTCACTTCACTGTCTCCCTATCACAGTTTTCCGTTCACTTCACTGTCTCCCTAACACAGCTTTCCCTTCACTTTACTGTCTCCCTACCAGTTTTCCCTTCACTTTACTGTCTCCCTACCACAGTTTTCCCTTCCCAACTGTCTCCCTAACACAGTTTTCCCTTCACTTTACTGTCTCCCTAACACAGTTTTCCCTTCACTTTACTCTCCCAATCACAGTTTTCCCTTCACTTTACTGTCTCCCAATCACAGTTTTCCCTTCCCCAACTGTCTCCCAATCACAGTTTTCCCTTCACTTTACTGTCTCCCTACCACAGTTTTCCCTTCACTTCACTGTCTCCCTAACACAGTTTTCCCTTCACTTTACTGTCTCCCTACCACAGTTTTCCCTTCCCCAACTGTCTCCCTATCACAGTTTTCCCTTCACTTCACTGTCTCCCTACCACAGTTTTCCCTTCCCCAACTGTCTCCCTACCACAGTTTTCCCTTCATTTTACTGTCTCCCTAACACAGTTTTCCCTTCACTTCACTGTCTCCCTACCACAGTTTTCCCTTCACACAGTTTTCCCTTCACTTTACTGTCTCCCTATCACAGTTTTCCCTTCACTTTACTGTCTCCTTACCAGTTTTCCCTTCACTTTACTGTCTCCCTACCACAGTTTTCCCTTCCCCAACTGTCTCCCTACCACAGTTTTCCCTTCACACAGTTTTCCCTTCACTTTACTGTCTCCCTAACACAGTTTTCCCTTCACTTTACTCTCCCAATCACAGTTTTCCCTTCACTTTACTGTCTCCCAATCACAGTTTTCCCTTCCCCAACTGTCTCCCAATCACAGTTTTCCCTTCACTTTACTGTCTCCCTACCACAGTTTTCCCTTCACTTCACTGTCTCCCTAACACAGTTTTCCCTTCACTTTACTGTCTCCCTACCACAGTTTTCCCTTCCCCAACTGTCTCCCTATCACAGTTTTCCCTTCACTTCACTGTCTCCCTACCACAGTTTTCCGTTCATTTCACTGTCTCCCTACCACAGTTTTCCCTTCACACAGTTTTCCGTTCACTTCACTGTCTCCCTAACACAGTTTTCCCTTCACTTCACTGTCTCCCTACCACAGTTTTCCCTTCACTTCACTGTCTCCCTACCACAGTTTTCCCTTCCCCAACTGTCTCCCTATCACAGTTTTCCCTTCACTTCACTGTCTCCCTAACACAGTTTTCCCTTCCCCAACTGTCTCCCTATCACAGTTTTCCCTTCACTTTACTGTCTCCCTACCACAGTTTTCCGTTCACTTCACTGTCTCCCTAACACAGTTTTCCCTTCACTTCACTGTCTCCCTATCACAGTTTTCCCTTCACTTTACTGTCTTCCAATCACAGTTTTCCCTTCACTTCACTGTCTCCCTATCACAGTTTTCCCTTCACTTTACTGTCTTCCAATCACAGTTTTCCCTTCACTTCACTGTCTCCCTATCACAGTTTTCCCTTCACTTTACTGTCTTCCAATCACAGTTTTCCCTTCACTTTACTGTCTCCCTACCACAGTTTTCCCTTCACTTTACTGTCTCTCTAGTACAGTTTTCCCTTCACTTTACTGTCTCCCACTCGCAGTTTTCCCTTCACTTTACTGTCTCCCTACCACAGCTGCTACTGCACAGAGACATGTTGGTGACCTTTGTCCCTGCTGTCCATCTTTGCCCAAAAACTGACAGCGTCACAATGTATTGATAGCTGATTGGTTATTCACCAAATGTATTTTTTATTTTTTAGAGACTGTGGAGCGCTGAGTGTTGCCTTGTAATCATTGGCGGTATGAATGCAATTTCTTAATGCTTCTTAATGATTGATGCTCAGAGAAACGTGAGGTGGGGGTGGTTTTTATAAATCGAGAGATTAAAAGTGATTAACAATAAAAAGCATTCTGTTTTGACATTCCAGTAACATTAGACAGTG
Organism: Chanos chanos; assembly: GCF_902362185.1. Taxonomy (NCBI): domain Eukaryota; kingdom Metazoa; phylum Chordata; class Actinopteri; order Gonorynchiformes; family Chanidae; genus Chanos; species Chanos chanos. The sequence goes on from NC_044504.1 coordinate 981,343, forward strand.
GCTTTCAGATTAATAAACTTAATTAACCACTCTGGTCTCTCAGCAAATGGAACTCGTCAGTGTGTATAATCCTCCCCTCTGGTGTCGCTCTGCTCATGACACTCGTATGTCATATATCAGAACTGATTGGTTGGGTCGCACCAGCATGTTTCCTGGTCGGGTGAGTAATAATGTTTTGTCAGACCGAATGAGTAACTGCAGCACCATACTTCATCTCTCTCTCCCTCCCTCTCTCCCTCTCTCTCTCTCTCTCTCCCTCCCTCTCTCTCTCTCTCTTTCTTTCTCTCCTTCATTTGATATGCCAGAGAGCGTTGTCGTGGTGACAGCGTTCTAGTATAACTTTATCGCAGTATTTCTGCTCTGCATCAGTTGCTCTTAGTGTGTTTTTTTCTTATGATGTATTTTCTGTAGGAAAGGGTGGCATACTGTGACAGAAAGGCATGTTCCTCTCATTAACTCATAAGGTGAACTCTGCTGTGTTCTCTGAATGGTGTGGGGGAACGATGTGCTCTTCCAGATGGGTTGGGATAAAAGTGATTCTTCTCTCTGAAGTGGAGCTGCTGTATTTGGCTAAGGCAGGAAACACAAAGGAAAAGACGCCTGAAACATGGCAGCGTGTAGATTGTTTAGATTTGTTTCTGTGAGTGAAATAATGACATGCATAAATCCATATCTGTTACTAAATCATTCTTCAAATAAATGTCAAAAAAAGTGCAACATCATGGACCATTTTTAAAAACATTAATGTTCATCTGGGCTTTCTTTCTTTCTGTTAATTAATTGATGTCTGTAAATTAATGTTACGCTCTGACTGATTCAGGATCACATTTTAGGCACATGAAAAATGAGATATGATTCACATATAATGCACAAATTGTGTAGACTGGATTAAACAGGTGTTTGATGTGGTTTAGGGGGCGGACGGGACATGGCAGTATTTAAACTGGACTGCGTCTCTTGTTTTGCTTGTCTGTGTTTCGCGTCTCAGCCCAAAGCGCGGGCCACTGCTGCAGTGACAACAGTCAACGTAAACGATGCTGTGGAGTGAACGGGGGAGTTGGGAATAGCCTATTCCGACTTATTCAATGATTTCTCCAAAGATGGTTGCCGCACACTCCTCTTCCCACACCTCTGCGTCTGCAGAGTGGATTGTTTGCCTGGATAAGAGGTTAGTGTAATTAATTATCGACGCGAGCGAAAATGTGACTGTTTTTTTTATGTACATTTATGTATCACTCTGTTGAATCTTGCAAGATGCTATGTTAAAATCGATTGTCCCTTTGGCTGCTGGAAGTCGTAGTGATCTTGACTGCTTCGCTTTCCCCCTAGAATATCTGTAGCGCCTAATTACTCACCTCAAATTTGAAGTGTGCTAGTAAGCGTAGTATTAACTGCTAGAAAGTGCTATCCTTTACGAGAGACACGCGGTTGGGTTGTGGGCGAAGGATACCAGGCAGTGGAAAAACAGCTTGCAATGTTCTGTTGTCAATTCACGACGCAGCTTTCAAAGCATCCGGAGTACGTATTAAAAATAGCGAAAGTTACGTGGAAAATACCTTCTCGTATTGATGTAAGGCTCGTAACTGTAGTAAGGACATGAATGCAAGACGTTGACGCTGCTGAGACTACCTGGAGCAGAACAGCAGCTTCGTAACCGCTCTCCTCTGGCTGCTGCAGGTCCGTCCCCTGGGCGATCTGATCACATTACCTGTACAGTTTGTCCTGTAAAAAGTGCCCCACTTTTACGGGAAATACAACAACATTTAGGTTTATATGACGTGCACTATTCAAGACGATGGTTCTAATGATTTTCTTTAGCTATGCGGTCTTATTTTGATTAATAAACAGCTTTCCGTTGAAATGCCTTTATAATCTTCTCATTAACCTGACCGCAAAGACTGGTCAGATCGCTGACAGCTATTGATTGCTGGGGAGAGATGCGGGCCGAAGTTTTATTACGTTTACCAGGGAGTACTTGCGGGCAACCAGAACAGTTTCACTCAAGTCTGTCTCTTTTCGTTGCCTGTCCGATTGAAATAGGAAGATCTAGACTTTTTTTTAACTGGTTGTTTTTCTCCAGGACGTTCACGCTTCTCTTCATTATGTATTTATGGCATACAGGGCTTCCCCTGGCGGCTCTGTGCCACGCTGATGCGGGATTAATGACATCATCTCCCTGTAAATCAATATTTGTACATCTTTATTATAGACTTAAGTAGCGATGTGCAAATCGCTCTCGGACCACTAGATGACTGAAACACTGCTCTCACCTCATCACTCTATACGGAGCAACAAAAACACGCTTATATGACACGCTGTCACAGCGTTATGGGTCAGGTACTGTTTTGTTATTGTGTGCATACAAAAAATCTGATCCCAGTGGCCCTGCATCAGTCTGCTCTCTGTTTCACCCTGTTTTTATTTCACTCTATACACAGTGACTTTTAGATCGACCTTTAAAAAAAAAAAGAAAACTTTTTTGTGTGTTTTCCTCATCCTGTGCGCACGGAGAGTCATAGCGGGCGGTCTAAATTAGTCGAAACTCTGACACGGCGCATTTGGGGCAGACTGTATTTATTCCAGCGTTTTCTTTGCCTGACGGGGGCTGCGGCATCTGTGGTGGGACTCTGAGTCCTGAGCCACAGGCTTGGCTGCAGCCGGTCTGCTTTAGGAACGCTTGGTTCAGTCACACACTGCACAGACACAGCCCAGCAGAACCACTGTCAGCTCTCACACACACAGGGTGTCACTCTATACAGCTCCAATTTAACATGTCTAGGTAGATAGATAGATAGATAGATAGATAGATAGATAGATAGATAGATAGATAGATAGATGGAATCTAATTATTATATTCATAACTGTCCCTTATAACTGTGTATTGATGTAAAAATCACTCTGACAGTACTCTTATTAATGAATTGGCTCTTTCATGTTTTTGCATGGATGTAAATTACATAGACTATTCTGTATCTGTAATGTCAGGATAAGGATGAATCTGTCTGTGTGTAGTATAACCAGAGGGATCCGGATATTCTGACTGATCTGAGATCTTACATTAAACATTTTGAGTGTTGTGTGCATGCCGCAGGGCAGGAAGGAGTCTTTCCTGAGAGCAGGGGCTCAGTGAGTTGCTGGGTGACGCTGTATGATGCTGTGAGTGTTCCAGATGGGTTTGCACAGGAACCTTTTAGTTATGCTACACCACTGTTTACTCTGGAGCCACTCTGTGAGGAACACCTCCCCACGGAAGTCTGCCTCTGCCTCCCCCAGCAACCGTATCCACGTCAACCGTTCATCACTACAGTCTTTTTCACATAAACCATATGTCATTACAGCCTTATGTCCAATTTAAGACCAACCGTCTGTTACTTGCAGTCTTATCAACACTGTCTAACTGTCCTATAACTACAGCCACACATACGTGACCTGTCTGTTAATAAAAATGTATCCACTTCAACCATGTGTCTGTTACTGCAACTGTATCCACGACCTAATTACACAGTAGCACAACAAAACAACTCCTAAACTGATTTTAGATATGATTTTTTTATATATATGGATTTTTTTCATGTCTGTAAAGGAAAGTCATCAGTATGAATTATTTAAGAGATTGCATTCATTGGCTCTGTTTTTGCTTTGAATATGGAGAGTACTAAATACCTACAGGTGAGAAAATTCCATCAAATATTTATAATGCCACGCAGAGTTGAGGAAACACTGAGTGCATTCAGTGTGTGTAAAATAATGGAGAGAGGTGTGTGGTGAAGTGAAAACCACAGGTGTGTTTTTCTCTCTCTCTCTGCTGTTTGTGAAAGAGTGACCTGTGTCTTTCTGTAGTCAGGCTGTCCATGCTCATGCTTCATCTGACCTTTGCCCCCTGGGATTTTCACCTCATTTTCTCTTAAAACACGCTCGACTTCCCCTCATTAATCAGTCTGATATTCCATAACAGGAAAAATGAATCCGAACTTATTTTCAGGTGTCAGGTGGGTTGTTACAGAGTGTTTTCAGGGGTTCAGTTTTCTCCGGTTGCCCTGATATGGTGTGTGGTTTGTTCTTTCTTAGGCCTTCGGAACGCTCTGGAGAAGATGTAGACATTATTCTTGCTCGGCTGAAGAACGTGAAGGCTTTTGAGAAGTTCCATCCCAGCCTGCTTCAGCAGATCTGTCTGTGTGGTTTCTACGAGTGTCTGGAGAAAGGCATCACCTGTAAGTCACAGAGAACAGTCAACATATGAACATACTTAACACATCCACTAACTCAAGATATCGCCACTTAACACATCAACACCTTCACACCTTAAGACCACACACCTTCATTTTCACACTTTCATTTATTGTTACTCATCCATAGAGCTCAGGGTCTGGCTCTGTGCCAGCTGGAAGTGTGGGAGTGTTTGGCTGGTTTTCCTCAGCTGTTCAGTCTGCTATCAAAAGATCTTCCTCTTGCTAGACTCTCTGCACATCTCTGGTTCCTGCTCAGAGCATCTCATGTTTAAGGAAAATCTATCCTGTGTAATGACAAACACTGCTTTAAGATGAAGAGCTGACCAATTAGAATGCACCAAGGCTTTATTCATGTGTGCTGAATAGCATCCTATTGGTTGTTTTCTGTCTTAGTGTATCGACAGGGCGATATTGGAACCAGCTGGTATGCTGTTCTCTCTGGCTCACTGGATGTCAAAGTGTCTGAAACTGCTAACCATCAGGTAAACTACTACCCCAGCTGTCATAGCTTTATTTTAAATGCAAACTTTCCTAATTAGTTCTCCTTAAATTCAATGAATTGAGTGTGGAAAATGTAGTGTCTTTTTGAGAACGATGCCCTCTGTTTCAAACCACTGGAGAGGGAATTATTTGCTTCAAAAAGAGTGTAAGGTGAATTCCTGAAACAGCAGAACAGAAAAGTGTCTTGATATTTCTCGCAGCACAGTTTCTCACAGGAATGTGTTGAACTAGGCAGACATTCTTGGGCATGTGCAGTAGAGGTCCACCCTGAAGCCCAGAGATGCAGTAGAAGGGCCCTCTGAAACAGCCTCATTGGTCTGGGTTCTGTTGACAGGGGCAGTGGGAGCCTGAGTACCCTGGTCCCTGCCTGTCTCTCTCTGCCCGTCCCTGCCTGTCTCTGCCTGTCTCTGTCTGTCTGTCTGCCTGTCTCTCCCTGTCTCTGCCCGTCCCTGCCTGTCTCTCACTGTCTGTCTCCCTGTCCCTGCCTGTCTGTCGTTGTCTCTGTCTGCCTGTCTCTGCCTGTCTCTCCCTGTCTGTCTGCCTGTTCCTGCCTGTCTCTCCCTGTCTGTCTGCCTGTTCCTGCCTGTCTCTGCCTGTCTCTCCCTGTCCCTGCCTGTTGGAGCAGACAGCCTGATGTGAGCGTGTGTGGAGTCACACCGTTTGGCAGGTTTGCTCCATGTCCATGGAACACACTGATGGAGGCAGAGAGCTGTAGGAGGGTCTTGTTTGGAAGGTGTGTCAGGGGGTGTGGCCACATTCTGACCGCCTCTGTCCTCTTTATGACACCATGAACTTTGAGCTCGATGAACTCTGACCTTCCGTGTTTTCCTTTCAGGATGCGGTCACAATATGCACTTTGGGTGTTGGGACAGCGTTTGGTGAGTCGATCCTGGACGACACGCCACGACACGCGACCATTGTCACGCGGGAGTTTAGTGAACTGCTACGTATTGAACAGAGAGAATTTAAGAACCTGTGGGAGGTAAGTATGTCCTGATTGTCTTCATCTTTTTTTCTGATGAAAATCCGTCCTGGTGACAGGAAAGTCAGAAGCTTCAGACATAAAGCAAACTTCAGAGAGAGATAAATATTTTGTTACGTACAGTTTATCTGAATAAAGCCAACTTGTAAAATATTGATGAAAACATGAATTAGAATTGACGTCCAGGAGGATGCCTGGAATAAAAACAGATAACAGATGTGAAATGACCCATTTCACCCCACAGAGGACGTTTGTGTGGCTCTCTGTGTGTTTATGACTCTGCAGAGTGAGGCTGGAGGTTGTTGCAGTTCTATGAACTGAGTAAATGACAGCTCTGAACAGTAGGTGGCAGTATGTCTCATTATTTCACAGCAAAATAGTTCAGCCATGGAATAGATCTTTAGTGGACAGGGGGAAATGGTCAAACTACAATGCAGATATAAAACAGCTGTGTACATAAACGTGCCCAATAATAAAACTATTTACATGTAAACACCAGAGGCTGATCTACAGGTGGGCTAGGGTGTGCCCAGGCCCACCCAAACAGACAGTTGGCATGTCCATTCAGATTCATGAAAATAAATATTTTTTATATCCAAGAAGGGTTAAGTCAAGGGCAACTGGACCTGGTTGTAGATTCTTGAAGACGTTTCACCTCTCATCCAAGAGGCTTCTTCAGTTCTGACTGACTGGTGGGGAGTCCCAGTCAGGGAAGACAGGTGGTTTGAAAGAGGGGTGAAGGAGGCCATCTACGTTAAAGTAGAGAAAGCATCCCTCAACAAAGGAGGAGGTCTACAACACCACGTATCACCCACCTACAATACTGTCCTTTCAACCCTTCCCAGGACATTTAACAACCATTCACACTTGGCCGCATCTGACTTCAACGACTCTAACAACTGTCGTTACAACAACCAGGAGAACTAATAACCTAGTGACATGAATAGCCTTGACAACGACCCCACAAAGGTTAAATACCTGGGACTCCTGTCAGTCAGAACTGAAGAAGCCTCTTGGATGAGAGGTGAAACATCTTCAAGTATCTACAACCAAGTCCCAGTTGCCCTTGACTTAACCCTTCTTGGAATAACCATGATCTGGATGACTGAGAATCTTCACGGACATTTCTTTTTATAATACTTTTTTTTTTAAAGTTTAATTTTCACTCATTACCATGAATGTGAATTATTTTGTCTTTGGAATCATCAGAATTATGTATTAATAATAATATTCAGAACTTCCTCTCTTTCATTTGTTGACTGACGTTATGCTACATTACGTTAATCTTGACTCCTGCCAATGGGTCTGTCTCAGTAGCAGCTGCTTGGCAGTGAGACTATGGCTAAACAGCTATCATTGACCCGTTTTCTTTAAAAAAAAAACCTGTGGGAAGGAAGGTAAGGCCAATACACTTTCCTTTTTTAGTTTTTAGTCTGCTCTTTAGGTAGGATACCGGCACATCGAACGTCGTGGCCATATTACTGTTGCAGTCACCACACTGTAAATATCTAAGCCTGTTGAAGAACATGTACGGTGATGGGCTTCATTTGGGCCCACTGAGATTTTTACAGATCCACCCATCAGCCACTTTCTGCATACCACTGGTAAACACCACTGTTAGTACAGTCTGGACAGATATTTAGTCAGTGAAAAGATCACTGGAAATATCAGTGTAACCGAACTCCTCATGCATTTCACAGGTTTACGCCAACATTATGGGAGACATACAGGGGTTGGACAAAATAATGGAAACACATTGTTAAATAACAGTTTTATTATTTAATATCGAGTTGGTCCTCCTTCGGCAGCAATAACTGCTTCAATACGTCGAGGAATAGATTCATACTACTCTTGGACAATGACAAAGGGAATTTTAATCTATTCCTGAGGCAAAACCTGTTCCAGTTCTTTCACAGATGATGGTGGAGGGAAGTGGCTCCTTACTTGCTGCTCCAAAATATATCAGAGATTTTCAGTGATGTTCAGATCTGGTGCTTGTGGGGGCGAATCCAAGTGTTCAGCTTCACTGTTGTGCTCTTCATACCAGTCTTTAACGATTTCAGCAGTGTGAATCAGCGCATTATTGTCTTGAAAGATGGCACCATCGTTTGGAAAGTGTTTGGACCATTGGGTGAATTTGGTCACCCAAACTTGGCAAATACTCTTTAGAGGCAACCCTTCCATGCCGTGGACACAGGACCAAGAGAATTCCACGATATTAGAGGCCCAAACCATTACAGAACCGCCTCCATGCTCAACGGTTGGGGTCAGGCAATTGAAATCAAGGGCTTTTTTTGGCCTCCTCCATAAGTGTGAAGGATGATTCATCAGAGAAGATTGACATTCTTCCACTGGCCCATTGTCCACTTCTGATGGTCTTTGCACCATTTTAGGCATTTTTGAACATTGTTGGGGGAAAGAAAAACTTTGACAATGGCAGCCCTTCCATGGTATGCAGCTGCACTGAGCTCTTGATGAACTGTTTTGGTTGATACTGGGTTAGCAAGATGTTGGTTTAGCTCTGCGGTCATTTTAGTAGCTGTGGTTCTGTGATTTTTTGACATAATGCGTTTTAGTGCTCTGCAGTCACGTTCATAGAGTTTTGGCTTCCGTCCAGGGTTATGCTTCCCAGAGCTAGTTTTCCCTAGTTTTTGGTTTGCCATCATGACTTTAGAAACAGTTCCTCAGCAGTTTTTGTTACTGAAGCGCCAGCCATTCGCGCTCCAATAATTTGCCCTCTTTGGAAATCTGAAAGGTCACACATTATGACTTACGCTAATATGCAGACCTCTACAGAAAGAAAAATCTTGGGTAACACTTAAAGCACAGGATGTCTGCAGCACATATACATGAGATTTACATATCACTGGGAATCGTATTAACGTCTAAACGTCAGGAAATTTACAGGTCTTGAGATTTGGAAGATTATTTTGTCCAACCCCTGTGTAGAATATTAAATATTGGCCTGTATTTGCACTGTAAAAAAAATCTTGTTTTTACCTAAAAAAAAACTGGCAGCTGTGGTTGCCAGAATAATTCTGTAAAAAATACAGTAAAAACGTAAACAACTTTACAGAACAACCTGTACATTTTGCAGTTTAAAACTGTTGTAATTTACAAAAAATTCAATTTAAACCGGTAAGTCCAACAGCCTTTAAATAGGAAAGTGCAGGTGTAACCTGCGTTGTGTAGACCAGTGGTTCTCTACTTCAGTCCTGAGGACCCCCTGTCCTGCACCTCTGTGTTTTAACTCTTTATTATCACAGTTAACTGAGTCAATCAAGGACTTGATGATTAACCGATCAGTGGAATCAGGTGTGTCAGTCCTGAGTACAGTTCAGCACCAGACTCAAACCTGCAACTTCAGGCATGGGAGGCAGACACGCTAGCAAGGAGGCTAAAACCCATGGGTGCAAGCTTCTGTCACCAGCATGTTTCTCCTGGTGTCGGGGAGTGAGTTTAAGTCCTGTGTGGGACTGTGCTTGTCTACACAACACAGGTTACACTACTACTATTATAATTTTAGCCTACTGATATATTGTTAAATACAAGCCTACTCAATGTTAAACAGACACATCACCTGTTTTTTTAAACCCTTCATGTTAACATAATTTTACTCTAGGCCTATTTGTACATATTCTTATCTGTAAAGTGTAACATATGAATTTGTAAAATGTAATACAGTTTCTTCCTGTATAAAAAAAAAATCTGCCTGACAAAAAACAATATTTTAACACTGTCATGTTGTATTTTTAACTGTATTGTACTGTTTTTGTATTACAGTTTTTCTGTGTTTTAAACTACAGTTATCTGTAAATTTTACAACATATTCTTTCAACATATTCTTACTTTAAAATGAACAGTTGTGTTTGGTTACTATAATATACTGGAAATTAAACACTGCAGTTTTTTGCTGTCATGATTTTACAGCACTTCACTATTAAGCTCACGGACATTTTTTTTACAGTGTTAACCTGGATGCCCTCCTTAAATTCAGTGCACAGGGTCTGCATTCAGTGATACAGATGAGCCCATGGGTGTGGGGTGGGTGTCATGATCCTAAATATAAACACTTATTTTTAGGGGATAAAACTCTATCTCATCAGGACAGAGGTCACAAGGGTCTGATTATAAAACTCAAAATCTCGTCTCCTGTCCCTCTGGAGCGCAGGTCTAGAGACAGCCAATAAGATAAAGCCTGTCATTTTCCGTCCACTTTATTCACTGTGTGTTGATGATCGGTGGGAGAGGGGGAGAGACAAGGCGGCAGTGAGAGGTGACAAATTTAGGGAGCTGTTATCAGGCCATTGTATCTGAAGGGCTGTCCCAGGGCTGGGTCCAGTGTCTGGTTTCCTGTGCGAGAGTGTTTGTTTCCTGTGGGACCAGATGTCGGCACCTGATGGCAGTTACGGGATGGCTGTATCAGTCATTCTGTGAGAAACTTGACAGGCGCCTGTGTTAGGTCTGCCAGTGCTCAGTGCTGTGTGTCTGTGTGGAATATAACAACAACGACAATAACAACAAGAAAAAGTGGAGTTAGTCAAGGCCCTCTGGAAAGGTTTGTCTCAGATCATTTTCTAAAAAATTTGCAAACAGATCTTTTATCGTGTGGTGTGAGTATGTGTGTGTGTGTACATCCAGTGTGAATTATCTTCTAAGTGGATTTCAAGGATCCATCCTTTGAGGGGAAAATTAGCTGTTCAGACAATATTAATATTTTTTCACACAAGTCTTTAAGGAAATGTGCTTTGTGGTCGTAGTATTCCAAAATCTAAAGCCTAATCATGTTATTTCTCTGTGTTTGCGGGAGCCATGCTTGGATGTTTTTTTCTTTTTGTGCCATATTTCTGCTTTGTATTTCTCTGTATTTCTGCTTTGTTTTTTTCCTAGCGGTGAGATCGAGGTTTTCCTCTCGTCTGATATCAAGAGTAAGAATTACTTAAATTTAAGGGCAGCAATCAGCGCACCAGCTCTGTGGTTATTCTGTACAGCACTACAACCGTTTGTCGTCTCGCTTTTCACGAGCATCTAGCTGCGAAAGCAATCCGTACAATGTCCGTTACAGTTACTCATCTTTGAAAGACTACTTCTGTGTCGTTACATTATACCTGTGTGAGACCTCTGTGTTGGGAAGACTAGGAGCGTCAGTTGGCTGTAAAGCCGACCGTTTACCGTACCACTTGAGGAGCTGTGTACGAAGGAATTAAACGAACCCTTTTTTACATGCAAGTTCATTTATCCGTGGGAACAGCTGTCAAACTGTTAGCTATCTTAAATCGATCCGTTGACAGTGCTACGCTACATCATCATCTACCTCTCGCCGGTGATACTCAAAGTGTGATAGTAAGATGAGACGCGAACGGTGTGGAGCTTGCTGTGAAGTTGCGCTGTTTCGGCAAAATTTGATCATTGCACAAGCTAACTATTAGTAACGCCGGCTAGTGCTAATGACAGAATTTCAGTCAGATTTCATCATGCACACCACTCCCAAGACCGTTTAGTCAAACGCTGAGTGGTCGGCAAATCATACAGTACAGTATGACTAGCGGCTGGCAGGAATACGGGGTCAAATAGAGGTCGCATTGACCGGGTCCATTCTTAGATCTGCTCCCTCAGGGGCACTAACCTCATAACTGCCGTAATGCTCAGTTCTCCTCCCGCACATCTCAGAGCTTCCAGATCGCAGGAAGCGTAGTTACACCACTCCAGGACTCGGTTCTGCCGTGTCTGAATCCGCACACCACTCCAGGACTCGGTTCTGCCGTGTCTGAATCAGACAACCGCTATACTTCACCGCTTCTTCTGTACGCGCGACTGCACGGATTTCTAGATAAAGGCAGACAAACTATTTCAGCATATTCACTGTAAGTGCACTTCTGTGTACGAGCTTAGGAGTTAAAATATGTGGGAGTCTGTCTTTGCTGTGAGAAATTTGTATTCTATGTGCCATTTCAAAGATGTCAGAGCATCACTAGCATAACTGAGTTTGGAAGGGGTGTGTGTGTGTGTGCGTGTGTGTGCGTGCGTGCGTGCGTGTGTGTGTGTGTGTGCGTGCGTGCGTGCGTGTGTGCGTGCTAATGCCTGCTGAAGTGTTGAAGTAGTAGAGTGGGCTCAATCAGCGTTCACCAACAGGAAACACACAGAGACCTCAAGGGATGAGGAGACCCCCCCCCCCCCCCCCCCGTCTCTCTCTCACACACACCACACACACACACACACACACACACACACACACATCACTCCGGATGCACATTCTCAAATCACTGTCCTGATTACAGCAACATTGTCTTTGTTTATTCTCTTATCTGCTGTCTCACAGATAACAGACCTCCAGATACACTGGGAAGGGCCAGATTCCTTTATGCCAGAAATAGCATTTATGAAGCACTGAATGATCGTCAGGCGTTACTTCAGATGTCTGTGTTAAATGTCTGACTGTAACATGTCAGTATATGTAACAGAGTGCATGCATATGTGTAGGTGTCTGACTGTGACATGTCAGTGTATGTAACAGAGTGCATGCACACACACATACACACGCGCACACACATGCGTGCACACACACACACACACATACACACACACACACACACACACACACACTTCACACTTAATAACTCATAATAAATTGTCTATCAGTGAACAGTAACAGGTTCTCAGTGATTTATATAAAAAAAGGTTATTTGTGCCATTTAAATTTTAATGCGTTACTTTTAATTATTTTATTACAGACTAATTACAGACCCTAGGGCAAAAACTCAAAAATGTATAGATATATTTCAAAAGAGTATCTGTGTAAATTCACAGTACTGTTAATTGGTTTCATGGTTCTACTAATAGAAGCTAAGATATGTGTGGTAAACATTTCTTTACAGTCAGTGTTGACAGTGTCAGATTTTCTCATCCAGCAATTATAAATAACAAAAATTTTCACTCCCAGTGTCTGTCATGGATTCAGTTCAGAGATTATTTGTACATAAGTCCATGTGAACTCACTGTGGCCAATTCCGCTCAGTTTTCCTACTTCTGTCCCCATCCTCTGTGCCCAGAGGCAACAGAGCAATGCATTGTGGGTAACACAGAGGTCTGTGTGATCAGTGGCAGGGGTCTTAACCTGAACCTTAATAGACACAACCTACATTAAACACATGTAGCTGGGGTTGTTGTGTGTGTCTAGATTAAACACTGACATGTGTTTGGGGTTGTTGTGTGTGTCTAGATTAAACACATGTAGTTAGGGGTTGTTGTGTGTGTCTAGATTAAACACTGACATGTGTTAGGGGTTGTTGTGTGTGTCTAGATTAAACACATGTAGTTAGGGGTTGTTGTGTGTGTCTAGATTAAACACTGACGTGTGTTTGGGGTTGTTGTGAGGAGATGTGTAGTACTTCTCAGTGACTCAGAGTATGGTTTTAGTTATGCAGCTCTGTTGATAAAGCCTCTTCCATAGTGTTGGGTTCATTATGTACAAAGTGTCCACACACCCTGCGCGTCTGCTGTCTGGGGTGGTTTAGCTTTAACCCCCTCACTGCACAGAATAATCAAATGAAAATGATTATGCTCATTCAAATTCACTGTTTTCACTGAATTTCACACAATGTGACACTTCGAATATTTCAGGATTTTGCACTGCACTGAAAAACCTCAAGTGATTTCTGTAAATGCCATGTAGTGGTACAGATCAGATGTGATCCTACACAACACATATTCATTCTCTCTCTCTCTGACCGCCATTGGCTTTGAGATTATGCTGTCTGTATGGGGATTACATAATCTCAGACGAATAATTCACTACACTTAATGCTCACTCAAGCTCATCAATGTCCAGGCAGATTTACTCAAGCATGACAGAACACACACACACGCGCGCGCGCACGCGCGCGCACACACACACACACACAGACACACACAGACAAACATGATTTATGAATATGAGAGTGAAGGTGCTGTGCTGGAGACTCTAGTTTGCCATCTTCTGATCTAACAGACATTCAGATAATGCTCTGCTGCAGTGTTAGTTCAGTGTTAGTTCAGGTGGGCAGTGTTAGTTCAGTGTTAAATCAGGTGAGCAGTGTTAGTTCAGTGTTAGTTCAGGTGAGCAGTGTTAGTTCAGTGTTAGTTCAGATGGGCAGTGTTAGTTCAGTGTTAAATCAGGTGAGCAGTGTTAGTTCAGGTGAGCAGTGTTAGTTCAGGTGGGCAGTGTTAGTTCAGTGTTAGTTCAGGTGGGCAGTGTTAGTTCAGTGTTAGTTCAGATGGGCAGTGTTAGTTCAGTGTTAGTTCAGGTGGGCAGTGTTAGTTCAGTGTTAGTTCAGGTGAGCAGTGTTGGTTCAGGTGAGCAGTGTTAGTTCAGGTGGGCAGTGTTAGTTCAGTGTTAGTTCAGGTGGGCAGTGTTAGTTCAGGTGAGCAGTGTTAGTTCAGGTGGGCAGTGTTAGTTCAGTGTTAGTTCAGGTGGGCAGTGTTAGTTCAGTGTTAGTTCAGATGGGCAGTGTTAGTTCAGTGTTAGTTCAGGTGGGCAGTGTTAGTTCAGTGTTAGTTCAGGTGAGCAGTGTTACTTCAGTGTTAGTTCAGGTGGGCAGTGTTAGTTCAGTGTTAAATCAGGTGAGCAGTGTTAGTTCAGGTGAGCAGTGTTAGTTCAGTGTTAGTTCAGATGGGCAGTGTTAGTTCAGTGTTAAATCAGGTGAGCAGTGTTAGTTCAGGTGAGCAGTGTTAGTTCAGGTGGGCAGTGTTAGTTCAGTGTTAGTTCAGGTGGGCAGTGTTAGTTCAGTGTTAGTTCAGGTGGGCAGTGTTAGTTCAGGTGAGCAGTGTTAGTTCAGGTGGGCAGTGTTAGTTCAGTGTTAGTTCAGGTGGGCAGTGTTAGTTCAGTGTTAGTTCAGGTGGGCAGTGTTAGTTCAGTGTTAGTTCAGATGGGCAGTGTTAGTTCAGTGTTAGTTCAGATGGGCAGTGTTAGTTCAGTGTTAGTTCAGGTGGGCAGTGTTAGTTCAGTGTTAGTTCAGGTGGGCAGTGTTAGTTCAGTGTTAGGTCAGGTGGGCAGTGTTAGTTCAGTGTTAGGTCAGGTGAGCATTTCTGTTTTGTCTCAGTCTCTGTGCTCAGGGCTGCCTGAATCCTAAGCTTGGAGGGTAATGTGTCTTATTATCCAGAGGAGAAGCACACAGTCACTTTTAGTCGTTTTCACTTTCAAAAGCGTTTAAAGACACTGTTGTTAAATGCAGAATCAGTGCTTTCACTGCTTGAAATAAAAAAATAAGATTTGTCTCCTTGGCCGTGGGAGAATGAGATTGTGAGTGGGCATTGTCTGAACACTCCAGGCCTCTATGTTAAGTGTAACACCTCAGCACAGCTGTGTGTTCAGTGAAAGTGGCACTTAATAGTGTAAGTAATTGGGTAAGCTCTCAGCGTTACCTGTCTGCTTGGCCACTGGCACCTCCAGGTGTGATGTTTCTATTTCTCAGTTAGTACGTCTATGTGTGTTTATGTGCATAAGTGTGTATGTGTGTGTGTGTGTGTGTGTGTGTGTGTGTGTGTGTGCGCATGCGCACGCGCGTGCGTGTGTGTGTGTGTATTTGTGTGTGTGTGTGTGTGCATCATGACTGGAGTAGTATAATCACCTAGCAACCAGTCTGAGAGAGGGAGTTAGCTGCTGGCTTTGCTCTGGTGGGTTGTGCTTTAGGAATGAGGGCTGGAGGCTGAGGCATACACACACACACACACACACACACACACACACACACACGCGCGCGCACTCTGAAAGAGGGAGGCAGGGAGGAGTATAGTGCGAGTAAAGGACAGAGAGAAAGGAAGAGCGCAGGGGGAGAGAAACAGGGCAGCAGCAGCGTTGCATGGCTCTCTATCTGTTCACACATGGACCTGTTTGTTCTTTAGGTGAGTCCTGCTCAGTCTCTCTCTCTCCCTCTCTCTCTCCCTCTGTCAGGTTACTTTTATTTTAGCAGTGAAACCTTTTTTATCAACAGACACTACATCTGTGTGACCTAATAGTGTGGTGTCCTAGGATAGTCTCTCTCTCTCTCTCTCTCTCTCTCTCTCTCTCTCTGTGTTTGTTGAATTTTTGGCAGCATGCTTTGTTTGAGGGTGAGGTAGGAGTGCTGGAAATGACCCCCATCGGCTCCCTTGAGATCATGCTGTTTTTATGTGGATTACATAATCTGAGATGAATAATTCACTACACTTAATGCCCACTCAAGCAGATCAGTGTCCAGGCAGGCAGACTTACTCAAGCATGATAGAGTACACACACACACACACACACACACACAGAGCATTTATGGACCTTTTTTGTTCTAGGGTCAGAGGTGAATATATTTATCCCTATAATTTCAGAGGGTTATATTTAATGGAAATGGGTTTGACATAATGTAGACTGGGGTTTGCAGTGGAGATGAGTATGTTTGGGGCAGATTGTTAAGACAGTTATTTTAAGATTGATATTTTAAGACAGTTATTTTAAGATTGGTATTTTTGTGATTGGTATTTTTAGGGTAAAAGCAAAACTATTTAAATCATTTGATACCCCATATGAGCTACTCATTATTGAACAAATGCAATATCTCTTTTATCTATTTTTAAATCCACACTGTTATGTGGCTCTGCAGCATTCGTGTGTGTGTGTGTGTGTGTGTGTGTGTGTGTGTGTGTGTGTGTGTGGATGACAGTCTGTACAGTGTTTTGTAGCTGTCTCAGCTGTTATGGTTATATTCCTCTGTAATCAGAGAAGACACAGTGTTGGGGTTAGGATCTGGGTGCTCTCTCATCTGGATCTGGTCAACTGTGTTAAACACTGATTTCCCAGGTCATCCTAAAACTGTCCTTTTACTGGATCAGAGAACATTCCCATCTCTCTGTTTTTCCTCCTCATTAGTTCTGTTGTTGAGACAGAGAACCTCCACTCTGACAGTGCAGCAGATGATAAAACCCTGAGCCTGTACTTATGATAGGATTACGGACATAAGATTTCATTATCAGGCTGACTCCATTAGTTCTATAGGGATGCGGGTGCAGGGAGTGGACTGCTTTTGGCAGAGGACTGTGTTCTGTGGACACATCACGGCTGACACACTTATTAAATTAATTAAGAGAAGTTCATAAAATATTGATACAGAGTCGATACTGCCTCAGTCAGTGATTCAAACAGTCGAGAGGAAAACAAAACAGACGTAAACACAGCACTAAGAACTACAGTGTCCTGCTGGGGACCCCGGGCATGCTCTGTAGAGTCAGCCGTGAATGTAGAGCAGAGTGAATGTAGAGGAGAGTGAATGTAGAGGAGAGTGAATGTAGAGGACAGTGAATGTAAAGGAGAGTGAATGTAGAGGAGAGTGAATGTGTAGGAGAGTGAATGTAAAGGAGAGTGAATGTAGAGGAGAGTGAATGTAGAGGAGAGTGAATGTAGAGGAGAGTGAATGTGTAGGAGAGTGAATGTATAGGAGAGTGAATGTGTAGGAGAGTGAATGTAGAGGAGAGTGAATGTAGAGGAGAGTGAATGTAGAGGAGAGTGAATGTAAAGGAGAGTGAATGTAAAGGAGAGTGAATGTAGAGGAGAGTGAATGTAGAGGAGAGTGAATGTGTAGGAGAGTGAATGTAAAGGAGAGTGAATGTAGAAGAGAGTGAATGTAGAGCAGAGTGAATGTAGATGAGAGTGAATGTGTAGGAGAGTGAATGTGTAGGAGAGTGAATGTAGAGGAGAGTGAATGTAGATGAGAGTGAATGTAGATGAGAGTGAATGTGTAGGAGAGTGAATGTAGAGGACAGTGAATGTAAAGGAGAGTGAATGTAGAGGAGAGTGAATGTGTAGGAGAGTGAATGTAAAGGAGAGTGAATGTAGAGGAGAGTGAATGTAGATGAGAGTGAATGTAGATGAGAGTGAATGTGTAGGAGAGTGAATGTAGAGGAGAGTGAATGTAGAGGAGAGTGAATGTATAGGAGAGTGAATGTAAAGGAGAGTGAATGTATAGGAGAGCGAATGTAGAGGAGAGCGAATGTAGAGGAGAGCGAATGTATAGGAGAGTGAATGTATAGGAGAGTGAATGTAGAGGAGAGTGAATGTAGAGGAGAGTGAATGTGTAGGAGAGTGAATGTAGAGGAGAGTGAATGTATACATGCACATTATGCCTCAGCCAAGTGATCCATGCCTGATTACTTCACAGTAGTGCAACGCTCATCACAGTGTCACATCCTATAGTACTCCACAAATTCCCACGAGGAGTTTTTACTGCGGGAGTTTGGCAGTGTGTGTGTGTGTGTGTGTGTGTGTGTGTGTGTGTGTGTGTGTGTGCGTGCACGCACGCCTGAGTGTGTGTGTGTGTGTGTGTATGTGAATGTGTGTTAGGGCTGCTCGATTATGGCAAAAATCATAATCATGATTATTTTGGTCAGTATTGAGATCATGATTATTTAACACGATTATTCAGTGACTTTGGAAACATCATTCAGTTATGGAACTCGTCTTTTTAACAGTGGATTTTCTTGAACTTTAAATATAATTCAACTGAAAAACAAATAAAAAGTGAATGTTAAAAAGCTGAGATAAATTAATATGTCATTTATGTCATATCTCATATCTCATCGGCTTTTGACCGAAAGGTCGTGGGTTCGATTCCCAGGACCAGCAGGAAACGCCCACGGCTGAAGTGCCCTTGAGCACGTCACTGAACCCCCCCCCTTTCCCCAGGCTCCGCAGCCTGCGCCCGGCTGCCCACTGCTCCGGGGACGTCTGAGCTCACTGCTCGGATCGCTTAAATGCCGAATTTCCGGTTTAATGCGGTGTCTCAAAAAAAAAAATTAAATAAAAATTGGGGTTTCCGCTAGGATTTTTTCCTTGCCGGTCCGGTGTCTGGAAAGAATTTATTTGAAAAATTTGAAACTTAGGCCTACCGGTCATGTTTCAGTAACAGTCTATGTTACAAATACAAATATAATTTAGTCCTATACCTAGGTTGATGAAAGAATGACAACAACCTCAAATCAGTTTGACTGTTTAATGAACAGTGAACAGCAAAACGAACAGTAATGATTGAGCCAAACCTCAACATTAGCCACTAAAATGCAGGCGAAACATCTGTAACCTGTAACATCTGTCGCCTGTTTTTTAAAAAAAGGCTGGGCCTACACGGCATCATACGTAACCTATATACAGGCTACCAGGTAACATTTTATTTTCTCCTTTTTTCACTGTGGCACAGTCCTCCGCTGTCGACTTGAATAAAACGTGTATTATTCCTGGACATTTTCACAAGCAAGTTTTTAATTTATCTGTTTTTTGGGTTTTTTTTTTTAATTTTACCAGGCAAAACCTGGTAATTACCAGCGACCGGAAATCCTGAGATATATATATATATATATATAAACACATTTAAATAAATAATGCAGCACAATAATTGTTTTATGTTTTCATAATCATTGGAAGCCAAAATCGTAGGCCTAATTGAAAATAAAATTCAATTAGTTGCCCACCCTTACTGTGTGTGTGTGTTTGTGTGTGTGTGTGTGTGTGTGTAGGCAGTGCTGACTCTGTGACAGTGTGTGTACTCTACTGTTATTGGCCTCTGTTTTCCTGCTCTGTTGGAAACCAAACCTGATGGAGAATAATTCCTGCTCTGTTGGAAACCAAACCTGATGGAGAATAATTCCTGCTCCAGACGCAGGCTGGTGCTGTAGAATGCCAGTCCATCTGACGGCTTGTTGAAGATAATAAAGATAATAAAGATAATAAAGATTACCATCTGTAGTGCTGCGTTAAATGGACCCCCAGCGGAGCACCCAACTCTGCCTCACCGTGGCCAATCACAGCCCTACTCTCACCCTGAGAGCACGGAGCCGTGCAGAGTGCAGAGTGATTTGAGCATTTAGATATGTTGTATGAAATATTTTGAGATGGAGAGAAATGGGGTCAAATTCAGAGAGCTGCAGTATCTACGGTAACCAGGCCACTGTGAGGATGAACTAAAGTGACGTCAGTCATGATGGAATCTGATAGAATGTGAAAAATTGGATGAAGGGTGAGGGTTTAATACATGGTTATGGGTGAAATAAGGTTGTGTATTTGACTCAGGTACATATATTTACAGAAGAGTGAGAATGAGTACCAAAGAGAAATGAGATTTTATCTAAAAAGTCACTGTGAACTCAACAGCTCATCCACATCAGTAAAGCCTGTCAGGATAAAGTGATTGTACGGTAACAATAATAACGAAAAAGGAGTAATTACATATTACACTAGTCTGTTACAGTACCCACTTCCCTTATACGACCAGGTTTATACTGGTTTGCACTGGTTTATACTTGTCACGGATGCTCAGAGATGTAGGCCAGAGATGTGCAGGACAAATTTATTTTAATCTAAAACTTTGTTGTCAGGAAGAGGCCAAGCAGCCCGGTGCACCTGCTGGGTGATGTAGTCCTAAAAGAGAATTGTCACAAAAACACACACAGGTCAGATGACGCAGTACTGAGGGAAAGGCAAAGCCACAGTCACATACACACAGATCCATGCCTAACCATTACAGTGGAGGCCCTGAGGGAGCCCTTTCGCCTGCCAGCAACTGGCAGGAGGGTTTGTCCACGGTGTGTGGCTGAAATGGTGTGATACTTACACATGGCATCCGACTAGGGATGTGGGACAAAAAATGATATCTCGATATTTTCTGGGATTTTGTTGATAACGATAAGTAGACGCTATTTTTCATCCTTCAAAAATGCGTTTGTAAAAGTCTTATACTGTACTAGCTCGCTCTTGTTAACAGGACATTGATTGTTGTTTACTAATCATATTAATGGAAACAACATATTTAAGGAAAACAGGTCTTATCTATTTACTTAAAACTGAAGCAAAAACAATTTAAAAACGTTGAAATCACCAGTGCAAGTATTACTGAGATCAAACAGGTCAAGTATGAGTAAACCATCTCAAAGTGACCGACCGGATTTACTCTGGAAAAATGTGCCCAAAGAGAAACAAAAACTATTATAACGAGAGCATTTTAAACAGATGCGTCCCCTTAATTTCCCACATAGTTTGCAGAATGCCGTCTTTTGAGCAACATTCGTCTTTTCACAGCCAAACCACCTCCATGTGAGTGAGGATGATCCTCGTCTGACAATTAAATCTAAGGACGTAGACTGTGAGGCTGGTGGGGTCTGTGTTTTGTCTCCTGCTGCTGTTTGTTCACTCATTTTTAACTTCAGTCATGCAGTTTTAGGCAGCTGCGCTAGCTTAACTTGTGGTGCGGTGACCATGTATGCCTATACCAGCACACGGCATGCACTCTCACAGTGAATGTGTTGAATCTCACTGCGCATGCGCAGTAGTCTGTCCTACTCGGCTACATGACGCAGTGAATGTCTGTCCTACCAGGCTACATGACGCAGTGAATGTCTGTCCTACCAGGTTACATGACGCAGTGAGTGTCTGTCCTACCAGGCTACGTGACGCAGTGAGTGTCTGTCCTACCAGGCTACGTGACGCAGTGAGTGTCTGTCCTACCAGGCTACATGACGCAGTGAGTGTCTGTCCTACCAGGCTACATGACGCAGTGAATGTGTGTCCTACCAGGCTACGTGACACAGTGAATGTCTGTCCTACCAGGCTACATGACACAGTGAGTGTCTGTCCTACCAGGCTACGTGACGCAGTGAGTGTCTGTCCTACCAGGCTACGTGACGCAGTGAGTGTCTGTCCTACCAGGCTACGTGACGCAGTGAGTGTCTGTCCTACCAGGCTACGTGACGCAGTGAGTGTCTGTCCTACCAGGCTACGTGACGCAGTGAATGTGTGTCCTACCAGGCTACATGACACAGTGAGTGTCTGTCCTACCAGGCTACGTGACGCAGTGAGTGTCTGTCCTACCAGGCTACGTGACGCAGTGAGTGTCTGTCCTACCAGGCTACGTGACGCAGTGAATGTGTGTCCTACCAGGCTACATGACACAGTGAGTGTCTGTCCTACCAGGCTACGTGACGCAGTGAGTGTCTGTCCTACCAGGCTACGTGACGCAGTGAGTGTCTGTCCTACCAGGCTACGTGACGCAGTGAGTGTCTGTCCTACCAGGCTACGTGACGCAGTGAATGTGTGTCCTACCAGGCTACATGACGCAGTGAATGTGTGTCCTACCAGGCTACGTGACACAGTGAATGTCTGTCCTACCAGGCTACATGACACAGTGAGTGTCTGTCCTACCAGGCTACGTGACGCAGTGAGTGTCTGTCCTACCAGGCTACGTGACGCAGTGAGTGTCTGTCCTACCAGGCTACGTGACGCAGTGAGTGTCTGTCCTACCAGGCTACGTGACGCAGTGAATGTGTGTCCTACCAGGCTACATGACACAGTGAGTGTCTGTCCTACCAGGCCACATGACGCAGTGAATGTCTGTCCTACCAGGCTACATGACACAGTGAATGTCTATCCTACCAGGCTACATGACGCAGTGAATGTCTGTCCTACCAGGCTACATGACGCAGTGAATGTCTATCCTACCAGGCTACATGACGCAGTGAATGTCTATCCTACCAGGCTACATGACACAGTGAATGTCTGTCCTATCAGACAGTGAATGTCTATCCTATCAGACAGTGAATGTCTGTCCTATCAGACAGTGAATGTCTATCCTATCAGACAGTGAATGTGTGGAATCTCACTGCTTGTTTTTGTTTCCGTCCTTTTTTCCCATTCTTGCGCCACTTACCAATTAAAGTATTATTGAGAAATTTTGTATTTGACTATTTAACGGGGCGATACAAGTGTTTTTTTGGAGGAGTTGTTATTTTAGGCTGCCATTCTGGGTGATGATGTCACCAGAACCCCCCAATGCGTGTTTTTGATTGGTTTTTGCAAAGTGAGTGACATACTCAATAATGTCAACTTGCACACCATTAAAACAACAATGAAGATATTATCGAAGACGATACATATCACACACCCCTACATCTGACCTTAACACAGGAGAAGGAGCAAGTGTGTTCACTGACTGGATAATGAGACCATTCATAAGCTGTCTAGTAGGCCATTGATGCTGATCCCTGATAGGTCAATTGTGACGTGGGCGTGACAGTTATCCAGCATCCAATTCACCATATCAGGCAAAGCTCATCTACAGTAGGTAAGTGTAGGTAATGAGCTGGCTAGTAGATGAGAGTGTGGTAGAGACAGAGGTGTGATTCCCCCGGCCTGTTCCCTGAGCCAGGCTGTTAGTGAGGCGATGAAGGGCTCAGCTGAGACATTAGTGTGTGAGTGCTGCTCTTTGATGGGACTGAGTGTTTAATCTCCTCTTTACAGTCCTCTCCCACCTGACCCAGAGGACCTCTGACCCTCAGAGAGCAGAGAGTGTGTGTACAGAACAGAGAAAGAGACAGAATCACAGGGTGTGTGTACAGAACAGAGGGAGAGACAGAGTCACAGAGTGTGTGTACAGAACAGAGAGAGAGAGAATCACAGAGTGTGTGTACAGAACAGAGAGAGAGGGAGAATCACAGAGTGTGTGTACAGAACAGAGGGAGAGAGAATCACAGAGTGTGTGCACAGAACAGAGAGAGAGAGAGAGAATCACAGAGTGTGTGTACAGAACAGAGAGAGACAGAATCACAGAGTGTGTGTACAGAACAGAGGGAGAGAGAATCACAGAGTGTGTGTACAGAACAGAGAGAGAGAGAATCACAGAGTGTGTGTACAGAACAGAGAGAGACAGAATCACAGAGTGTGTGTACAGAACAGAGAGAGAGAGAGAATCACAGAGTGTGTGTACAGAACAGAGAGAGAGAGAGAATCACAGAGTGTGTGTACAGAACAGAGAGAGAGAGAATCACAGAGTGTGT
Organism: Chanos chanos; assembly: GCF_902362185.1. Taxonomy (NCBI): domain Eukaryota; kingdom Metazoa; phylum Chordata; class Actinopteri; order Gonorynchiformes; family Chanidae; genus Chanos; species Chanos chanos. The sequence continues at coordinate 1,004,872 of NC_044504.1, forward strand.
GCACAGAACAGAGAGAGAGAGAAAATCCCCAGAGGACAGTGTCTGCAGAGTTTCCTCTGACTGATGTGTCTTAAGTCTCTGCTTTGGCCATTATCTGCTCCCCCTAAAACGCTCTGCTTTCCTCCTGCCAAGACATGACCTCCTCAGAAACACTCAGCCAATCTACTGCCTGCTCTTTAGCCATGCAATTTAGTAAAAAAAAGGATTGATTATTATCGTCACTGTATCATCTTAGGTTTTAGTCAACATATGTGCATATACAGTTGATATGACACTCATACAGATGAAAAAAATCGTTTCATTTGAATGGTCATAGAAAATATTTAATGCAGTTTTTTGTGGGGAAAAACCTGGCCCTGTATTTGGCCTTTCAGAATAAATCCAGTTTTCTTTTCATTTGTTTGTGCTGTGGGTTTATCATTTTAGACCAGTCAGTCTGAGGGTAGTTTCCCATTATATATCAGTAAACCAGTAAAAGTTTGAAATGACTGGAATTTCTTTGAAAACCAGGGTTGCTGTGAAATGGTATCGTTTTAGTGAGTTAATGAGAGGGAGAGAGAGAATCACAGAGTGTGTGTACAGAACAGAGAGAGAGAATCACAGAGTGTGTGTACAGAACAGAGAGAGAGAGAATCACAGAGTGTGTGTACAGAACAGAGAGAGAGAGAATCACAGAGTGTGTGTACAGAACAGAGAGAGAGAAAATCCCCAGAGGACAGTGTCTGCAGAGTTTCTGGGTATTCAGCTACCCTCATATACTCAGACTCTACTGGGTATTCAACTACCCTCATATACTCAGACTGTACTGATAAATATGGTATATTGGGCTCTAAATAAACTTGAACTTGAACTTTAAACTGTTCTCTGTTTAGCCCAGTGCTGGGACTTTAAACTGTTCTCTGTTTAGTCCAGTGCTGGGACTTTAAACTGTTCTCTGTTTAGCCCAGTGCTGGGACTGTAAACTGTTCTCTGTTTAGTCCAGTGCTGGGACTGTAAACTGTTCTCTGTTTAGTCCAGTGCTGGGACTGTAAACTGTTCTCTATTTAGTCCAGTGCTGGGACTTTAAACTGTTCTCTGTTTAGTCCAGTGCTGGGACTGTAAACTGTTCTCCTGTCCTCTCCTCTCCTGAGAGGATGTTCCAAACACTGAATCATTTGTCTGCAGTGTGGTGCTGATGGGCAGGGCTCCAGGCTGATCCATGTCATGTTGTTCTGCTGGGTTTTCTCTGTGTGCTCACACACACATCTGTTTCTTCATGTGCGTGCTCCTGAAGCAAGGCCACACGTTGCCATGGAGACAAGCGTGCCAGAAGTAATATACATGATTGCTGCCTTGTATATGCTTTTTCAAAGCTTTCTGCGTAAGAAGAAAGCCAAACAATGTTGTAGGTGTATAGACTTGTGTTTTCTTTCTTTGTTTTGCATTGTATAATTCACTGTGGTGTTGGTTCACATTGCATTGCGTTGTATATTTTTGAGAACTCTTCTCTTTGCTGTTTATGATCAATTTTAAACAAAGATGATGTTGGTCTGTAATCCTCAGAGTAGGGTTCCCATTCTCAGTGAATATGGCCTTGTGTATGATCTGTGTGTCTTTCAGATTACAGTGAATTTTAGGGCGTAATCTGGATATAATCTCTCTGATACTCAGATGGAGGGATTAGGATTAAATCTGCTCTGAAGGAACTGCCCTTTGCTCCCGTGGTCTTATCTTACTGGTGTCTCACACTAAAACCAAAACAAAGAGTCAAAACCGGGGGGAGAGCACTGAGTCTCAGCCAGTGTCCTTTCCTTCCTGATGAGCTTCTCTCATAACTCATTTAGTAAGAAACTGTTAGTTGTGTGAGATGTCTCATCCATCTTAGGTAATGGTAGATGTTGTTTTAGACTTGGCGTGATCTGGCATGTGAAAATGATTTTAATTTATTGTTTTAATGGTAGAATGGGGGATGAACTGAGTAGTTAGAACTCGACAATCACAGTGGAAATGTGGAATGACTGGACCTACTGCTGGGAAACAACAGCTATGACATAACTGTGTGTGTGTGTGTGTGTGTGTGTGTGTGTATGTGTATTGGGCGGGGGGGGGGGGATGAAGGGATGTATTCACCATGTAACAAGCTTTAGAACCAAGTGAAAGATGTTTTGAAGCGTTGAGGGTTTTTTGAGAGGTCCACATCAGCAAAGCTATAGTCCAGTTTTTGTTGACTGACTGGAGTGTTTGTTTCGTCAGAAATATCGGCACTGTATGGCAGGACTCCTGGCCCCTCCCTACGCTATCATGGACAGCGGCCCCGGCACTGACCGTGAGTATGAACCCCTGTCACTACAGCGGTCATTCACTATCCACTGAAATATAGAGATTTAAACACAGGACATTGCAGAATGGTAAATATCGATTGTTCATATTTTTAAAAAAGCTCTTATGAGTTAAACTAGCCGGTACGTGAAGTGGGATGAAAGGGGGTTAATTCTGTACAATTTGTTTCACCCTCCTGACTATCCTAATCCTAATCCTAATCCTAATGAAATCCAGACCTGCTCCAGTCCAGACACATTCCAGTTTAAACCTAGTCCAGTCCAGACCTGTTCTAGTCCAAATATTCACATCCACTGTGTTGTTTACTGTCATAAAATGAATGCAAATTGTGTCAGTGATAAAGATAAAGACAAAGTGACAGAGACAATATTCTCCTTTTATACGCAGGAATGCCAGACAAAGAGAACTTGAGCACCCATTCCCTCGTGTCTACATCCAAACATTTAAAGAAGGTGAGACTACGCGGCAATACTGTGTAATTCAGTCACGTCTTTTTAAAGAACGGAAAACCACACACTCTCTTCCCTTACCTCTTGCGTACGTGAGCACTCATGCAACAGTTTCCTGTTTGGCCCAGTCAGAATAAAACTTGAGAGTGGAGATTGTTAAGGTCAGTCTAAATATAAGCAGAATGGCGCTCTTCTTCTGTCCCTCTGTGCGCACATCCTGAAGGAGTCCTGTCATTTGTCTCATTTCCCCCCTGTTTTCCTGCAGAGAAAGTTCCAGGTCTTTGCCTGTTTGTCCTTATCTGTGAAGCCTCTGTCTTTGTTTTTTGGGTGGGACCCACTGGTCAGTCCAGAGGCGTAGTCTATAAATATCTGAAATCCTGTGGCAATCGGTGTCATATTTACTGATAACAGTTTGGTCTTTTTTTGCTTGGCTTGTATGTCCTGTTTCCCGCTCAAGGAATCAGTTACGGAGAATGTTCTTTAGTTACGTAATGTGTCTTTCCTCAGGTCCTTCTCCATGTTGTCCAGTTATATAAACTCTTAAACACACAGAGAACAAACAGTGCATTGCCTGATTAAAGACCACTGAGCTCTGCAGGTCTCTCACCACCGAAAAACAGTTCTTTGATATGTTGGTGACCTGCAATCCACCATTTGAAATTCATATTTCACAGTCTATGAGGGACCTTCCCCTTGTTCAGTTTGACATCTAATCATTAATAATCGTGGTTGTTTGATAGAATGAATGTAATTAACATGTATCGGGGCTTAGAGTAGAGAAGAATTAAATAAGAGAATACACTTCTTCAGAGATCCAGTGGTGTCCAGAGTGGATCTAATCTGAAGGGGTAAAGTATAGATTAGAGTAGGTCTAATCTGAACGGGTTAACTATAGATTTGATGGACCGGCTGTGTAGGATGAGTTGTTGTGGTGGACACATGATTTCCAGGGTGCTTAAAATGCACAGGGAGAGCTGCTATTTACTGAATGGTAATATTAAACAAATATTACCGTGATAAGAAAGAGGATAAGAGAGAAATGGCATTTTTCCTAACACTTAGCATTTGACTTTAGAGTGTGATGGTGAGATCCATACAGAGAGAGTGTGATGGTGAGATCCATACAGAGAGAGTGTAGTGGTGAGAACCATACAGAGAGAGTGTAGTGGTGAAATCCATACAGAGAGAGTGTAGTGGTGAAGTCCATACAGAGAGAGTGTAATGGTGAGATGTTGTTATTTAAACTGGCTCTGTTTTCAAGTTCAAGTTTATCTGCAGAACACTTATTACAATCAAAATGATCTTAAAGCAGCTTTACAGGGATCAGTGCCTAAACTCAAGCCCTAGGCGACAGTGGCGAGGAAAAACTCCCTAATGAAGTGAACAGGAGGAAGGAACCTGGGGACGAATCGAGACTCAGCAGGGGGAGCCCATCCTCCTCTGGTCAGCACATAGAGTAGAGACATTTACACTTTAAAATGTAACCAGATTCAGTGGTTTATACAATTATTTACAGTAGATGATTTGTTTACAGTTTAAAACAGTCAATACATAGAGGTTCAAGAATCACTGTGATCTCTCTCACACACACACACACACACACACACACGCATACACACACACTCTCTGTGAGCAGTGAGTAGTGAATTTAACCTCTGCATTTAACCCATCCTATACACACCGGTAGTGAGCATACACACACACTAGAAGCAGGAGCAGTGGGCAGGGCTTCAGACATGGATGTTGGGGGGGGGGGGGGGGGGGGGGGGGGGGGGGGCGCTGTTCACCCACTTCCCCCGCCCACATTTCTCTCATATCATTCTGTGAACTACAGTGAAAGGAGATGGAATGAACTGGGAGATTTCTTGTGCTGTTCAGTAGGTGGTGCTGATAATGGAGTAGGTTTGGCAGGTGTCTGATGGCAGGCTGCTAATGAGGTCTATAGTTGTGTTCAGTGAACTCCTCTTAATGACAGTCATGGCCGCTTATATGTAAAGTGTTAGGATGGTTTTAGAATAGGGAAAGGCACTGACATACACATGAGGTGCTGGAGGGTCCCATTTACTTGGGTGTTGTGTCTGTTGAAGATTTGAACAGATTTGAACAGATTTGGCGAGCTCTCGTGAGAGGGGTAAGCTCGAGAACTCTTTAAAGGGTTTGCCACGAACTTATGTGGCCCCATATTGGTCGACATTGGTTTTCCATGTCGTCTCCCTATTCCTCGTCAGTATTCCCCGCTGGACGGTCGGGGTTGCTCTACTGAAGTCTTTCGCCTTTGCACATTTGGTGGATTGCCATCACCACCACTGAGCTGGAAAGATGCGGTTTGGGCTTGCCGAGCGTGATGCATGGATATCACGGCGCACTGGACCAGCCCTCTGAGGATTCACCCACATTCCCCCGCATGGACATCACGGTGCACTGGACCGGCCGTCTGGGGATTCACCCTTATTCCCCTGCATGGACATCACGGCGCACTGGACCGGCCCTCTGGGGATTCACCCGCATTCCCCCAGCTTTGGCCATGCCGTCATCCCAGCATCTCCCTACTTAAATACTCACACACACATAGGCATTCATACTTACACGTTATACACAACACGTAAAGTGGCGTTGGTTTAGGGGTCTGGGCTTAACTGGATTAGGTAGGCTGTTTCTCTAGACTGGGAGCACTGGTTCGGTTGAATGAACACTAGGTGAGTGCCCAGCGTTGCTTCTCCTAACAAAAGTCAGTGGAGGCGTTTTAATGTATAGGACTCCAGCCTGTATTTACATTACAGCATTCATATTCCTACTTCAGACAGCAGTATATCAGTGTGTCTGTAGGTTGATGTTCAGTAGGTCTGATGTTCAGTGTGTGTATGGATATGGTGTTCAGGAGGACTTATGTTAAGTGTGTCGGTAGGTTGATGTTCAGTAGGTCTGATGTTCAGTGTGGGTGGGGTGTTCAGTAGGTCCGCTGTTCAGTTTGTGTGTAGATAAGGTGCTCAGTAGGACTGATGCTCAATGTGCGTGTGTAGATAAGGTGTTCAGTAGGACTGGTCTTCAGTGTGTGTGTGATTGATGGTGTTCAGTAGGTCTGATGTTCAGTGTGTATGTAATTGATGGTGTTCAGTAGGTCTGATCAGTGTGAGTATAGATAGAGTGTTCAGTAGGTCTGATGTTCAGTGCGTGTGTAGGTACAGTGTTCAGCATGACTGATGTTCAGTGTGTGTAGGTACAGTGTTCAGTGTGATTGATGTTCAGTGTGTGTAGGTACAGTGTTCAGTGTGATTGATGTTCAGTGTGTGTGTGTAGGTGCCGTCAGAGAAGATCCTGCAGGCTGGAAAGGTGATGCGCAATGTCATACTGTCCAGGGCCCCACATATGATCAGGGACAGGAAGTACCATCTGAGGACCTACAGGTTTGTGTGTGTGTGTGTGTGTGTGTGTGTGTGTGTTTATGATTCAGTGTGAATTTAGTATGTGTTTGTTTTAGTGTGGGTTTAATGTATTTTCATGTATTTATTATGAGTTATTAAGTGTGAAGTGTGTGTGTGTGTGTGTGTGTGTGTGTGTGTGTGCGCGTGTGTGTGTGCATGTGTGTGTGTGTATGTGTGCGTGTATGTGTGCGTGTGTGTGTATGTGTGTGTGTGTGTGTGTGTGTGCATTACAGACGGTGCTGTGTAGGTACAGAGCTGGTTGATTGGCAGATGGATCAGAGTATGTTCATTCACTCTCGTGTTCAGGCTGTGGGGATGTGGCAGGTGTTGGTAGAGGAGGGTGTTCTCAACCACAGTGAGTTCACAGCACACAACACTGTCTATTACACTACAATATACCACATCACACAACACTGTCTATTACACTACAATATACCACATCACACAACACTGTCTATTACACTACACTACACTGTCTATTACACTACACAACACTGTCTATTACACTACAATATACCACATCACACAACACTGTCTATTACACTACACTACACTGTCTGTTACACTACAATATACCACATCACACAACACTGTCTATTACACTACACTACACTGTCTATTACACTACAATATACCACATCACACAACACTGTCTATTACACTACACTACACTGTCTATTACACTACAATATACCACATCACACAACACTGTCTATTACACTACAATATACCACATCACACAACACTGTCTGTTACACTACAATATACCACATCACACAACACTGTCTATTACACTACAATATACCACATACATCACACAACACTGTGTATTACACTATACTACAATATACCACATCACACAACACTGTCTATTACACTACAATATACCACATCACACAACACTGTCTATTACACTACAATATACCACATACATCACACAACACTGTCTGTTACACTACAATATACCACATCACACAACACTGTCTATTACACTACACTACAATATACCACATCACACAACACTGTCTGTTACACTACAATATACCACATCACACAACACTGTCTATTACACTACAATATACCACATCACACAACACTGTCTATTACACTACAATATACCACATCACACAACACTGTCTGTTACACTACAATATACCACATCACACAACACTGTCTATTACACTACAATATACCACATCACACAACACTGTGTATTACACTATACTACAATATACCACATCACACAACACTGTCTATTACACTACAATATACCACATCACACAACACTGTCTATTACACTACAATATACCACATCACACAACACTGTCTATTACACTACACTACAATATACCACATCACACAACACTGTCTGTTACACTACAATATACCACATCACACAACACTGTCTATTACACTACACTACAATATACCACATCACA